>NW_020213188.1:771289-799565 GCF_003070985.1 Temnothorax curvispinosus | reverse complement strand
ATATTCATGATCTTGTATTTCACTTTCTAATCGTAGTTGATATTTTTGTATATGTGTTTTTATTTAATTATGCTGGACAAGAATTTATGGATCATAATGACCACATATTTTCCACTGCGTAAGAGACACTATGTATGCTTATAAATATATGTCAGTAATATTTTGACGAACTCTAGTATAATCGAAATTAGGAGATTAATTCATATAACTCCGTATGAAGATTATTATTGTATCTCCAATTATCAATTTGTTTTTCTGATCTTTATTTTGTAGATACAATGTTCGATGGTATGTAACACCATTACACGTACAGAAGCTAATATTATTCCTCTTGCAAAGGGGTAGCAAGACTGTCAGTCTTAATTTTGGCATAATGTTCGTGTTGTCCTTAGAATTATTTGCAGCGGTAAAAGATTATTATATGGCCTATGTTACGTGTATATAGCACGTTACGTATATTTGTTATGTTATTTGTTATGTATAAGTGTGTGTACATGCATGTGTAGGTACTATATATAATATGGTATGCAGTGTATATATGGTATTTATATATATGTACATGTATAAATATGATACACAGACACACGATGCAGATATATACATTTCATTCTAGTTAACGAAGGCATCGATATCTTATTTTACCGTTATGTGTTCGATGCAATAGCAAAAATTTTTGATCCAACAACTGCAGTTGTATAAACGTATTGCAATTTGCGGTGATATAGGTAAGTGTAAAATCAAATTTTTTCGTATCTGTTTGACTATTGGACAAGATTATCGAAAAAATAATATTTTTTGCTTTTTAATTTTAACGCGTACTGTCCATGACATAAGACGTAAGTAGAGAGAAGTATTAGTTCATTTTTATATTAAATCGATTATACCTACAAAACCTGGATTATATCTTTCACCTTTGAATACCTAATATTAATTTTAATGAGAAGATTTTTAACGTTTTTTTTTGTCTAAGCAAGTAAAATATCAGCCACATGAATATTGCATAGACAAAATAATACATACCATTAACAAAACATTGATGTCGTCATATTAGTTTGTTGTACTATTTTAATAGTCACAAATCCACGTGGTACGTTGCTTAAGTCTCGATAATCTCTATCTACTTCTTGCTTAAAAGGTTTCGTTATTATGCAATATAATAAGAGATGTAACAGGTGAACGTGTAATATTTATATACAATACATTTAGAAGAGAAGCTGAAATAAGAATAAACAGAATATGTTCTTTATGTTCGGACGAATAGATAATTTTTGAGTAATTTAGTACTAGAAGTATAAAGAACTCTTTATACTTCCGGTACCTATAAGAAGCTCGAAGAGCTACATTTCGTATATTTTTCTTGGTGATACTCATGTATGTACAGTTAACACGACACATACATAAGATGAATGAATCGACATGGTTCGTAAAGAAGAAACGTATCATACGAATGTATACTATAGAATAAAACGCATGAAATTGCCACGATGAGAAAAAATAACTGCGCTGAAATTCGATGAAGAAGTGTTGTGCAAATATTCTCTTTACGCGGCGGGAAGTATAAAGCATCAGTTGAATTTCCCTCGACGTTGTATCGATCGGTTGCTTAATCACCCGTTTTTTTTCCGTGCAAAAACATCAAACTGCGAGTGTTCCAACTTTACGGTAGCAATTTGTCTATTATCTTACATTATACTTATGCCGAATTCAGCAATTTAGAATTTATGTTAAATAAAAAAAAACATAATATTCTCGATATTCGAGAGAGTGGAATATGCGACGTTTCTTCGACGTTTTCGCGGTCAAACGCGTACTGTTTCTCGCAGAGTGATGATCTCCATCAAGACTCAGCATTTTAGATTCAATCGGATTCTTCTGCTCTCAATTGGCTTATGGCCTTATGAACGAACAAGACTCGTTCAATTTCAGATAACTTTGTTTTTTGGTGTCGTCATTAGCAGTGTTATATACCAGGTATATCCAATTATGTCTATGTTAACAGCTGATTAGCTTATATTTCTAATTAGTTAACTAATTAATTATATAGAAATTATGGTAATGTTAATTTTTAAATAAATATATTGATTTTAGTTCGCACCACTTGTGTTTATAAAGTGCACTCCAGGTCTTGTTATCGATGTTCTCTCTATCGCATTGTTTTCTGGTACGTTTGCGATTTCTTATCAAGTTTTTTGGATTAAGGTTCATGCTGTAAGTTGTGCTTCTACTGTGTTTAGATTCAATATTCTCGACAAATAAAGCTTTACACATAAGATATATATATCTTTTATAAATTTTATGCTATTAAACGATGTTAAAAGGAATTATTGTCATGATAGATGAAGTCGTTAATGGATGAACTTCAGCATATTTGTAACGATCTAAAGGATAAGAACGAGATTGCTATTATAACAAAATATGGAAACATTGCAAAACGTCTTACGGCTATAATTACGTGTAAGACAATATTTATTAACATTTAATCATCACTCGTAATTAAGCGAGGTAGTTTATAATCATTTTAAAAGTCGCGTCAATCACTTTATTATTTAATTTAATATATTGAGAGATGTCATGTCATATAATTAGAAATGTTAAAAGGAGAATAGAGAGAATAAAAGTGTAATATCACAATTCACGATAAGAATTTTTGTTTCTAATTATTATTTTAAAAGTAGAAAAATAAGTTTAAATGATAACTGGATACTTTGATTATTAGCTTGCATTAATTAGCAGTCTAAACTAGTTAATGCACGAAAAAGTTTGAAACGTGTAAAGATATTATTTAGAAGAATAAGAAGCAATATTAAAAAAATTTTTTTTTATATCTAGTGTTTCATGTGGGCAACATAAGTACTATTTCGTTACTAACGGTTTCACTGTATCTTCTTGATGCTGTATTGCTCGTAGAGAAGTCTGAATTACGTCGCATTTTCCAAAGAGCTATACCTAAATTCTTCATTGGCCGAGAAAAATATACGTATTCGGTATTTCTGTATTATTTGGGAACTGCTTGTATAGGAGGTACTGTATTGCTAGGAACGGGAATGATGATTGTAACATACTCCAAACATGCCTGTGGAATATTTAGAATCGCCAGGTGAAGAAATAAATATAAAAATTTTTTGATTGCAAATATAATCTTATTTGGGCGCTATTTAAACAATCTCTATGCGGAAAGAAATGATCCTGTTGCAGGGTAATCTATTTTGGTATACAATAAGTATCATTGTGCTGTTCGGTTTGTTAGCGATATAATTTACAGAAAAATTATTCTGAGCGAATTAGATTTTTTAACTTACCTTTTCCGCTTTCCACATGATTGAAGAAATTTATCACGCGACATTATAAAATATCTTACAACAACGAATCCTTTCTGTGTGTCTGTGTAATTACAATAAAAAGTTTTTTACAGTTACCGTATCGAGAAAGCAATGATGGTAAATATGGAAAATATTAGCCTGGAAAATGAGATTATAATTCGTAAGGAAATAATTCTTGCCGTAGATATTCATCGCAAAGCTGTCCAGTTAGTATTTCTCTAACAACAATTATAAATACCTGTAATAATAATTTTTTTTGTTAAAGGTTCACTACGCTTTTGTTTTCCACCTTTAATGGATTAATATTTTTTTTGATAATAATTAATGTGATTTGTTTGAGCTTCAATCTTTATAGAGTGAGTTTTTATGTTATTAATAGATATATTTTTAGATGATCGTTTTGATTTTGATTTTGTAATGTCAAAATTGAAAGATTACAATATAATATTTAAATTGAAAGGATTTTGTTGTAATAATGAAATGATCTCTTGTGAAATATTTATACATAAAACACAAATTGCTATTTATGTGTTTTAGATATCTGAAACCATGTCACGAGAGGGCGATATCGGACAATGTTGTATTCATTTTATAATTACGGTTGCAATTTTTGTATATTTGTTTCTAGCCAATTATGTTGGACAAGAACTTACCGATTACAATAATCACGTATTTTTTACCGCGTAAGAATTACTGTGCTCATAAATGTATATGAGTAAATTTTTTGTTATCGAAAGAGAACTTAGAGTTTGTTCTATAGAATCCGTGTACTCATAGCGATGATTGATATACCTAATCTTTTCAAATTTTCGATTGGTTGCCTAGCTCTTACTTTATAGATACAATGTTCGGTGGTACGTAACACCTTTGCACGTACAAAGGTTGATACTATTTCTTTTGCAAAATGGCAGCAAAACTTTTCGCGTGTCTCTTGGTGGACTGTTGTCACTTTCCATCGAACTTTTTGCCACGGTAAAAGAAATCACTCTATATCATTGCGTTTAATATATTGTGTATATTTGATATTCCGCATAGATAATACAAGACTCATTGCATTATTTTAGTTAACAAAGACATCGTTATCCTACTTCACCGTTGTATATTCTATGCAACAGTGACGTGAAAATATATCATTTTACAGCGTATTACAATTTGTAGTAGAATAGGTAAGGTTAAAAATAAGTAAACATGTGGTAATATAAAATGTCAGTTGTATATGTACAATAAATCAAGGAAACTTATTAAAACTTTTCTACATGATCTGGAGAATGTTTACATCTCTTAAGATATCACTAGTATGGACATTTTATTAGTATAACTTGCAATTTGTAATATTTTGTATTTCATTAACAATAGTTTCATTATACCTAGCATGTTTGTTCGCAATGCCAGTGATATTCCTTTTAGCCAACAAGCGTGCCATATATGCAATGAAGTGAAGCACGTGAAGAAGCGGTTGTCGTGAGAAAAGACAACTGCGTTTACGCACAGTCAAGTAATATCGCAGTATAGAATATTTTTTTAATGGGAAGTAATCATTGGTTGAATTTCCCTCGGCGTCAAATCGATCGATCGTTTAATCGCCCGTTCTTTTTCCCGTGCAAAGCATAATGCCCGTTCTAGACTGGAGGATGAGCCGACTCTCGGCTCATCCGAGTGAGTGGTGTAGACGGGTGAAAATCTATAGGTTATGTATAGTTTATGTCACGTACACTATAGAAGGCGGATGAGCCGACTCTCGGCTCATCCTCCAGTCTAGAACGGGCATAAAACTGCAAATGTTCCAGTCTCACGATATCAAATTTGTCTATTACCTGGTAGTACATTTATGCTGAATTGAGCAATTTATAATTTATATTGAAAAAGAAAAAATATATAATATTCTCGATATTTGAGACAGTGCGGCATACGCAAACCTTCTTTGACGTTTTCTCGGTCAGACGTGTACTGTTTCTCGCATAGTGATGATCTGCATCAAAACCCAGCATTTTAGGTTCAATCAGATTCTTCTGCTCTCAATTGGCTTATGGCCTTATAACGAATGAACAAGACTCGTTCAACTTCAGATAACTTTGGTTTTTGGTATCCTGATTAGCAGTGTTGCATATCAGGTGCATCCAGCTGTATCTATGTTAAACAGTTGATTGTTTTATGTTTCTAATTAGTTAACTAAAGACAGAAATTTTTGTAATTTTAATTTTTAAATAAATTTATTGTTTTTAGCTCGCAGCACTTGTGTTTACAAAATGCACTCCAGCTTTTATTATTATTAATGTTTTCTCTGTCGCATTGCATTTTATTACGTATGCGATTTCATACCATTCTTTTTGGATTAACACTCATGCTGTAAGTTATGTTAAATTCTTTATTGTATTTATATTCAATATTCTTGAAAAATTAAGCTTTACACAAAAGATACATTTTATAAATTTTACGATACCGTCAAACGATGTTAAAAAGAATTTTTATTGCTATAATAGATGAAGTATACTTATTAGATGAACTTCAACATATTTGTAATGATCTAAAAAATGGGAACGAGATCGCTATTATAACAAAATATGGGAATATCGCGAAACGTCTCACGGCTATAATTATGCGTAAGACAACGTTTATTAACATTTAATAATTTACTCGCAATAACTCGAAGTACATAGTTTATAATTGTTATATAAAAGTCGCGTTAATCACTTTATTACTTAAGTTAATATATTGAGAGATGTCATGTAATTAGAAATGTTAAAAGGAGAATAGAATAAAAGTGTAATTGTCACAATACATAAGAATTTTTGTTTCTAATTATATTATATTAAGAGTACAAAAATAAATTTAATTGGTAACTGGATTAGTAACAGTACGATCATTAGCTCGCATTAATTAACAGTATGAATTGGTTAATGCACGAAAAAGAAATGTATAACAATATTACCTACAATTAGAAGAAGAAGAAGAAGAAGCCAAAAAATTTCTTTTTTTATGTCTATAGTATTTCATGTGTGCAACATAAGTAGTACTTTCTTACTGACGATTTCACTGTATTTTCTTGATGCTGTCTTACTCGCAAACGAGTCTGAATTACATCGCGTAATGCAAAAAATTTTACCCAAGTTCTTTATCGGTCGAGAGAGCTATATGTATTTAATATTATTGCATTTTTTCGGAGCTGCCTGTACAGGAGGTACTGTATTGGTAGGAACAGGCATGATGCTTGTAACATACTCCAAATATGCCTGTGGAATGTTTAGAATTGCCAGGTGAGAAAATACAAATGTACCAATAAGTATAAAAATATTTTGATTGTAAGCATAATCTTATTTGGTGCGGTATTTGAACTATTTTGTACATGGAAAGAAATGATTATATGTTGAAGGATAATCTAATTTCGGTAGAATAAGTATTATTGTGTTGTTTGTTTTGTTAACAATATAATTTACAGAAAAAATTATTCTGAGCGAATTAAGTTTTTTAATTAGCCTTTTCTGCTTTCACATGACGATTGAAGAAATTTATTACGACAGCAAAGTGTAATAACGAATCGTTTTCCTTTCTGTGTCTGTGTAATTACAAAAAAAAAAGTTTTTTTACCGCAGTTACCGCATCGAAAAGGCAATGATGGTAAACGTGGAAAGTATTAGCTTGAAAAATGAGATTATAATTCGTAAGGAAATAATTAATGCCGTAGATATTCATCGCAAAGCTGTCAAGTTAGTATTTATCTAACAATATTTATAAATACATGTATTAATATTTTCTTTTTATTAAAGGTTCTCTACGCATTTGTTCTCCACCTTTCAGGGATTACTATTCTCTTTGATAGTAATTAATGTGATTTGTTTGAGCCTCAATCTTTATAGAGTGAGTTCTTACATTATTAGATATACCTATTATGTATTTTTAGATGACCGTTTTGACTTTGATTTTATAATGTCATGATTATGGAAGAACCGTTTGCAATATAATATCTAAATTGAAAGGATTTTTCGTTGTAATAATGTCTGAAATAATCTATTGTGAAATATACATAAAACAAATTGCTATATATGTGTTTTAGATATCTGAAACCATGTCGAGAGGACGATATCGAACAATGTTGTATTCATTTTGTAATTACGTTTGCAATTTTTGCATTTTTGTTTATAGCTAATTATACCGGACAAGAAATTACCGATTACAATAATCACGTATTTTTTACCGCGTAAGATTTACTGTACTCACAAATGTATATGAATATAAAATTAATTGGTTACGGAAAGATAAGATTACAATTAGTTTTAGAATTAGCTTATGAATCCGATAACTCATAGCGATGATTGATAAGTTACTTGATCTTTCCAAATTTTTGATTGGTTGCCTATCTATTACTTTGTAGATACAATGGTCGGTGGTACGCAACACCTGTGCACGTATAAAGGTTGATACTATTTTTTTTGCAAAATGGCAGCAAAATTTTTCGCGTGTCTTTTGGTGGTGTTGTCACTTTCCATCGAACTTTTCGCCACGGTATAAAAGAAATCACTCTATATCGTTGCGTTTAATATATTGTGTATATTTGATATTCGGCACAGATAGTATAATATGACATATTGCATTCTAGTTAACAAAGGCATCGTTATCCTACTTCACCGTTGTATATTCTATCTATGCAACAGTGACGTAAAACATATCATCTGGCAGCGTATTACAATTTGCAGTAGAGTAGGTAATATTTAAAATAAGTAAACATGTGGTGCCTATAAAATGTCAGTTGTGTATGTTATGTACAATATATGAAAAAAACTTATTAACACTTCTTTACATGATTTGCGAGAATGTTTAAATTTCTTACATACCACTAATATGGGCATTTCGATGACTTGCAGTTTGCAATATTTCGTCTTTTATTAACAATAATTAGATACTTAACATGTTAGTGCGCAACGCCAGTAGTGGTGTTCCTCTTGCCCAACAAGTGTGTCATTCGAAAGTCGACAATGAAGTGTGGAGCCCGCGCGTGAAACGGAGGAGTCATCGCGTGAGAAAGGACAACTGTCATGCGTTCGTGCGGACTTCGATTAAAATATTATCAGAATTTTATGTGGAAAACAAACGTTCGTTGAATGTCTGTCTGTTGGCGTCAAGTCAATCGATCGCCCGTTCTTTTCAGGCAGAAACATTAATTCGCGAGTGTTTCGATCTCACGGTAGTATTTTTTCTACCACCTCATATTATACGTTTTTGCTGAATTAGACAATTTGAAAATTTAAAAATTGGTTCTAGGAAAATTTAAAAATTAAATATTTATATCTTATGAAAGAAAAGAAATACTCGTCGATTTCTTCTTGTGTTAGACGTGTGTCGTTTCTCGCAATGATCAGTGTCGCGCGGCATTTTAGATATCAGCAGATTTTTCTTCTTGCAGTTGGCTTATGGCCTTATCAGCAATCCAAACTCGTACAGTTTCAGCTGATGTTATTTTTCGGTATTTTGCTCAGCTTTATTATGTCCCAGGTACATTTAAATTCGTAAACATATTTGTAATTATATTATAATTTTTTTACTTTGGTTTTTGCGATTAAAAATGTTCTTTTGAATACAATTTCACGATCGTCTGTTTATCTGATGTATTTGTGTTTGTTAGTTTCATAATCTATTTGATATAGTTTATTAATTTTGCGGAAGAGTATATTATTATACAATTGCTATGATAAATGATAAGAATTACACGGAAAGAACGGTTTTGCTGAAGTATCTAAAAATTTAGCAAGATACAGATTTGAAAATAATTTTGTTGCCATCAAAATAATTATATTAGGTCGCTGAAGTATGATGATGCTGAAAAAAATTTTGACATTTTAGCAATCATGTTTGATCTACATAATTATTTTGATAGTGCAATAAAATTATTTTGTCAGATCTGTATCTAGCTAAATTTGTAGATACTTCAGCAAAATCGTTCTTTCCGTGATATGAATTGCTCGATCATTACATTATAGTATATGGAAAAACAATCGGCTATTTTATATCTGCAGTTAAGTTAATCGCGTAAAAAAGGCTTTTTTAAATTAAAAAATTATTTTTTTAAAATAAATCTATAAGTATTGATTGTAGCTTGCAGTGTTTGTGTCTGCCAAATGCACTATCGATATTGCTATCAAGGTTCTCTCAGTCGCATCCCTTTTTATTATGTATACAATTAAATACAACTCGTTTCGAATTAACAATCAAATTGTAAGTTAGTGTTTTGCTGTATGCAATTAAATAATATAAATAATATATAGAATAAATATTTTTTATAAGCCATATACTTTATACAAAATAGCTTTTTTTCAAATTTCCAACGAGACTAATCAAAAAATAAAATGAAATGTTGATATCAAAGGTGAAGCGATTATTGGAAGAGCTTGAACACATCTGTGACGAACTAGAAGATAAGAACGAAATAGCTATCATAAAGAAATATGAAAACGAAGCGAAGCGTTTTACGGGCATAATTATATGTAAGACAATTTCTCTCGATATTTAATACATATTGCAAAAGAAGAGTAGATTACAATTGTAATTAAATAAATTTATTTAATTATTTTTTCTTATTCTAAATAACTCCCGATATCATATTTTCAAATGTAAAAAATATAATTAGACATGATCAAATGTTTTAGGACGATTATTTTTCGATAAAGTTTTATATAATTCCGTTATCAATAAGTCAACTGAATATGTAAGTGTGTTGAAAAAGAAGAGATATCAAATTATTTCGCAGATTTAAGAAATTATTAAAAAATATATATTGCCAATGTGAGATAATCGTAAATATGACTAAAATATTCGGATATTGGCTAAATCTTAAAATTAGCAAAATTAGTATAAATTTTGACGCAATTTTATAATATAAAGCAACAGTTTATTAGTATTTTTATTATCTTTGTTATTAAAAACTACTTATATTTTTTAAGGAATAGATTTTATAAGGTAAAATTATAAATTATTATGAAAAGGATACTTGATTACTTTTAATAACTTAACACTTAAAAAAATGCGTTACTATTTTTAAATTAACTTACTTTTAAATATTTTTTAAGATGTTTCACGGGGTTTTAGATCAACTTTTTGATGATGACTACGTAACAAAAATTAGTTTTTGGATTTTTTAATGAGAAATGTATTCAGAGTTTCTGAAATATTCAGTTAAAAAATATTCATTAATTTTTATCCGTAGTACTTTACATTTAATACAGTAAATCAACAGTACTGCCTGATAAATTTTCATAAAACTGCAGCTGCATTATGTTTTATTTCTAATACCTCTATGTGGCTGTTATTTTTTTTCAATGAATTCTATATAATCCAAACAATTTAAATTTACTTTTTGCCAGTAAACAACATTTTCAATCAGTTTGCTATAGCCCAGTCGTAATGCAAACATAAATGGGGTCAGTCTATTCTTCTTTGAGATTAATTTTCTTACACTTATAACGATAATAAATAAAATTATATGTCCGAATATATTTGTCCCATATAACAATAAATACACGGAATAAAAACATGTTTTTGCAATAACGTATTTATTGTTATTTTAATTACCCATATAGGGTTTTGCAATCGGCCCAATACTAGGTCAGTGTAATAACTAATACCGGTTCAGTATTGGGCTGATTGTAAAACCCTATACATATATATGGGTATTATTTTGAAAAGTGCAGAAAAATTGGAACGTTAAGCAATTTAACATCTTACAGCATATGTTTTGTAAAAATACAAGGGAGAAATTAAGAATAGAACTTTGGATCGTGCACATCAAGGATATATCAAGGATATCTTAAGGATATATCAACGATATATAAAAATGAAAACAATGAATTATATAATTTTTTTTTTAAACATTTCTAGTGTTTTACTTCGGCAATGTAACTACTACTGCTTTTCTCACAATTTTACCGTTAATTCCTGGTGCTGATGTCTTCATAAACAAATCTCAATTATTACATTACCTAGTACAAAACGTAATGCCTGTGTACTATGTTAACCAAGAAAAATATATTTATTTACTTGTACTGCACGTGTTAGCAGTCGTTCTTATAGGAGGAGCTGCAATGGTAGCAGGAGGAATAATGATCTTAAGCTACTTTAAACATGCCTGTGGAATGTTTAGAATCGCCAGGTGAAAAAAATGAATTTGAATAAATGTAACAGTTGCGTAACTGCGAAAAGTTTGTTAAAAATTATTCTTATTTAGCACATACACTTGAAAATAATGTTGCTATCATTGAGATCACTTTTGTTACCATACGTATATGTTATATAAATACGAATAAACTTTTCCTTAAGATAATGAATTGTTTGACGTTTGTGCAAAATCTTTTTTATTAACAAAATTGAAAATTGTGTCTTAAAAAAATTTCGTGAAACATTATATTCTTATATTTAGCAAACGCATCTCATTATTGTAACAATAGCTTTTTGATGGTAGAACAGGAATTAATGTTATTTAATTTGTTGATGAAATGTTTCATAGATTAGAAAAAATACTTTTACAAACAAATTAATTTTTTAAGAAGTTTTTTTCTTTCCAAGTAACAAATAACAAAATGACAAAAAGTATGTTATACTAGCAAATTATTTTTCTTTATGCAATAAGATTATATGTATACTATATAATTATAAGAAAATTATTTATAGTTACCGCATCGAGAAAGCATTGATGACAAATATAATGAAAAAGGTTAGCTTAAAGGACGAGATTATAATATATAAAGAAATGATTGTTAGCTTAAAGGACGAGATTATAATGTACAAAGAAATGATTCTGGCGGTAGATATTCATCGTAAAGCTATCAAGTTAGTATTTATCTACTAATAGCAATATAATATAAATAATAATATTTTATGTTTTTAAGGTTCTCTGAGATTGTATTTGATAATTTCCAAGGATCGTTTCTGCTTTTAATAACACTTTGTGTGATTTGTTTGAGCCTAAATTTTTATGGAGTGAGTTTTTGTATTATTATTTGATTTATTTTGGTGTGAACAGTGTCATATTTTACCGAGCCGAGAGATATCAAAATTATATTATTACCGAGATTTTATACAATTTCGAAAGATCTGTACGTATATAGGAAGAAATTTTTTGTAACTTTCTGTAATGTAAACTTTTCAATGTGTTCCGAAATGTAAATTTTGCTATATATTGCGATATGTGTACACACATAATAATCGCATTATATTTCAGATTACTGAGACACTTGGAGATGATATCGAACATATTATAGCACACCTTTTAGATGTAGGTATAATAGGTATAATCTTTTTATACTTATTTCTGCTTAATTATACCGGGCAAGAAGTTATAGATCACTATGACCACGTATTCTCCACAGCGTAAGGGATAATAATATATATGCTACAAATGTATTTTCTATTATTTAATTATTTAGATGCATTGCTCTTATGCAGTTTTTAATTCACACAGTTACAATGTTCGGTGGTACATGGCATCATTACACGTACAAAAACTAATATTGTTTCTCTTACAAAGAGGTAGCAAAATTATCAACTTACGTCTAGGCGGAATATTTATAGTATCCTTAGAATTTTTTGCTACGGTAAAAATTTATGTTGTATATTACGTATAATATTTTGTAAATATTTATTTGTGATTTACGACATATAAGAGATATTTCATTCTAGCTAACGAAGGCATCGATATCTTATTTCACCGTTGTGTATTCCACGCAACAGTGATGCGATTATATCCAATAGTGATTGTTATTTTTATATAATAGGTAAGTTTAAAAGTAAATTTATTCTATTATGTACAGCAACTTTTTTGGATAAAATTATAAAGAATATACAATGTTTCTTACTTTTGAAATCATAACACGCGCTGTTTCTGTAACGTAAGTATATCTATAGACTATTTCTTAATTTGATGTAAGTGTTATATATAGTCTACATATGGCATAACCAGCGCCAATATATAATTTTTCAAAAATCATCTTAAGAAACAAATTTAGTTTAAAAAGAGTAATAAGATTTTGAATTAGTTATATGATATAATATTTCTTAATGTCGGGTGAATGTCATTTCTTAATGTCGGCTCATTACGAAATTTTGTGTTCGTAAATATATTTATGAAAAAAGTATATTTATAAAGTTAAAACATTCTTATCAAATCCATACACACACACACACACACACACACACACACACACACACACACAAGAGAGAGGGCCTCATTAGACAAAAATAAAAAAACCTTTTTTATAGCATCCCTAATAAATAATGATCGGAATGTGCTTCCATCAAAGACTTGTTCATCTTGTTCATCCGTTCATAATAAAGAATACTATATAATTGGCACTACACTTCAATGTGCACACAATTCGCACACAGCCACAGGCTCGTCGTATTCTAACCTCATCACATAAGAGTTGCTGATGCGTACCTGCATGATATGTGACTTGGTCAGTGTGTGACTAGTAAGTGTGTTATATTATACTTAGTGTGTAAATTTCCCGAAAATGTGTTATATTCACACACATAAAAACATTATACATGTGTGAATACTATGGTGCTTGACTATTTCATACACTTGTGGATGTTTTACTAAATTCACACGTTGAAGTGTGTGTTTTATACACATTCCCTAGTGCGTTTCCCTGTTTTTCACACGTGCATATGCACATTGAGACACAAGTGCATGAACGTTTGAAAAATCATACATTACACACGTGTGACGCATTAACATTCACACATGTGTGACAGGTCTACTTCTAACAGTGTAGGTATACATATAGAGAAGTATTTGGATTTATATATTGACTCGATTATGCATAACAATTATGAAATATTTTTCATTTTTACGTAGTGTTAATTTGAATTAAAAGAACTTGAAACATTTTTACATTAAAACGAGTAACACAAAACTTACACGAAATAATACATACCGTACATATTACTAATTGTAAGTGTCCGCACTTCCATCCATTGCACTGTTTGGATAGTCGACTTACAAATTTATAGTTTTCAAGTCCTAATAATCGACGTATATACACTTGTTGTAAAAAAACTATTTTAAGGATTCATGTTCATATATAATACGAAGGCAAATTCTTTCATTCAAATTCATTCACTTTCGCAAGTGTAGCGTGTTCTAAGACTTGCATGCATTTTGCAGTGCTTAGTACTTTATTGGCGATAATTGTAGCCGATTTAGATTATTTTGACATCAGTACGACCGATAGTAAGACCGAAGAATCAACGTTACCCTTAAAGAGGGAAGGTACCGCGCAAGTGTATACACGTTGGAATAAAGTATATAAAACTGCCCTGATGAGAAAGGACAACTGCTTTTGCGCGGACTTCAAGTAAAAAGTGTCATGCAAATGTTTTTCTGTGGGAAGTAAACATCTGTTAAGTTTCCCTCGGCGTCAAATCGATCGGTCGCTTAATTGCCCTTTTCTTTCTGAATAATAACATTATGTTACAAGTGGTTTGATCTCACGGTGTAATATTAAGGTAGTATATAATTATATAAGCAATTTAGAATTAATGTTAAAGAAGGAAAATTTCCATAAATACTTTATGGAAATTTTAAAAGGAAATGTGCGAATCCTTTTCGTCTTCTTTGCATTTTATTCAGACGCGTGTCGTTTCTCGCTAAGTGATGATCTGCATCAATCGGCATTTTAGCTTCAATCGTATTCTTCTGCTCTCGATTGGCTTATGGCCTTGGCTGCATTCGGAGAGCGTGCTATTAGCGCTATTGTATCATTCTATCTTTATCGCTCATTAAATGTAAAACAAGGATAGAATAAGCAAATAGCGCTAATAGCGCGCTCCCCGAATGCAGCCCTTATGAACGATCAAAATTTGTTCAGCTTTAGTTATCGTTGTTTTTTGATATCTTGATTAGTTGTGTCGTATTCCAGTTTATTAATGAAATAATTTGCTGATCGCGAAAATGCACGTCGTAATTTGGGCAATTTAGTATTTTCATCAAGACTTTTTCTTTTCTATATGTATCTATATGATTTTCAGAGATGATTCGACTATGGCACCACCAAATATGCTTCATTAGCAAATCTTTTTCCTTGTAGAGGAATTTTATATAATTGCAGCTTTATAATAAGAAACTACTTGCAGTTATCGCATCGAGAAAGCAGTGATGATAATTATACAGGAAAATGTATGTTAGCCTGAAGGATGAGATAATAATTTATGCTGTAGATATTTATCGTAAAGCTATCAAGTCAGTATTTATCTAATATTTTAATAAAACGTGTAAAATACAATGATTGATTTTTTTCGAAGGTTCTCCGCATTTTTATTATCCAGCTTTCAGGGATCGCATTTGATAATAATGTTTGGTGTGTTTTGTTTAAGTCTCAATCTTTATGAGGTGAGTTTTTCTCGCGTCATTTTTGTACATTGTGACACAGTCTACAATATAAAATTTTATAAGAAATTTTAATTGAAAATTTTTACAATCTTGCACGATATTTGAATTGAAAGACATTTTTGTAACTTTATTTGTATTTAAATTGATTAACTAGAATACGTGAAACATTGATTGGAACATTGCATTTTAAATGTCTGTGACTGCGTCGTTTGAAGGCGATGTTGAGCAATGTTTGGTATACATCTCGTGATTGTATCTATCATTTTTATATACTTGTTTTTAGCCAATTATGCTGGATAAGAAGTTATGGATCCTAATGACAACGTATATTCTACTACGTACGAAAGATTGTTGACCTCGAAAATGTGTATCAATATAAAACTTTTGTGTAATGAAAATAAATCTTAACACACTTCGTAAAACGCATACTCGTATGCTGAACGTTACTGATGCTACTTCGATTATATCGATTTGTTGTTTAGCCATTACTTCGTAGGTACAACGTTCGGTGGTATGTAGCACCTTTACATGTACAGAGATTGATACTGTTTTTTTTTGCAAAGCAGCAGCAAAGCTGTCAGCCTGAATCTTGGCGGAGTGTTTGTAATGTCTCTAGAGCTTTTCGCCACGGTAAAAATCACCATATGTCGTGTATTATGTGTAACATATTACGGATACATGTATGGTATGCATAATGCGCGACGGAGGAAACGCAACACAAAATATATTTCGTTCTAGCTAACAAAGGCATCGATATCATACTTCACTGTTGTATATTCTATGCAGCAGTGATGCAAAAAGTCTATCGTTCGACAGTATATTATAATTTGCAATAGAGTAGGTGAGTGTGAAAAGAAATTTAATGCCCAATTTCTTTATTTCTATTTACATCCGTGCCGGAGTTGGTTGTCGAGAATATAATATATGCTTTTTTTCCTTTTTGAATTGCAATGTCACTGTCTGTGTCATTTGTGACGTAGACAGAATGAAAAATGTTAATAGACTCTCTCTCTCTTTCTCTCTCTCTAAAAAATGTAATGCGTTTAATATGTTGGCAACATTCGTCAATTTAATCCAGATTGCTGCAATCTCTTTTTATTGATTGTGTTCTTTTTTTAGATATAGTTTAAGGCTAACATATAAACAGAAACAGAACACACTGTCAACGCGCTACTAGTCAGAGTTCTACTGAGTCTGACAATGAGTCCAAAGAGTTGAAACTACAAGCGAGTCTACCAATATTACATTAAACGATTATAACATCGTCCAACAAAGCTGAATAAATTATATAATATATGCCGTTGACAGCATTAATCCTACTTTCTATTTGTTACACTGATTAGAGAGTCTAGATAATCGAGCTACAAATTCACACAGTTATTTAATAAATATTTGTATTATTTTAAAATCTATATTATATAATATTTTAAGAGATATAATAAATAAACGTATGTGTTATGTATATGTTTTGGTGTGCTTGAAAAACGCAATTTTTAACTTCTTTAGATATTACAGGTGTAGAGAACGCCACATTGCAATTCACAGTCTAATGCAATTCATAATTTTCTGCCATTTTTTTTTATTCGGCGCTATAATTACATAGCTGACGTAGTTGGCACGTACGACCGATAAATGGATGTTCCGTTTAACAAACAAACGTGTCGTACAAATATACAGTGGATTGAGTGGATTGAGGAAGGACAACTACGTTCGCGTTCGATTTCGATGAAGAAGTCATCTTGAATGAGTGTTTTTCTGCGAGGAGTAGACATTCGTTAAATTCTTTTTGGCGTCATGCCGATCGCTTAATCTTTCTCCTCTTCTTCATGGGTATTCTGATGTTACGGTAATATTTTTTGTCGTTTACGTTGAATTAGACTTTTCACATTAGAGTTCATATACGATAAATTATAGAATTTCGAATCGAAAGGAGAGAATGTGTCAATCGACCGTTCACTCGAATGGTTCACTAGAATGGTTCATCGTGAATCTCGCGAACATCGCATTCTAATTAATGAATCATTTTAATATAATCTATTAATATATTAATACTGTGGTTTAATGTAGTATATATGAATTTTATACACAGTTTCTATATATAAATATTTTTTTATATTAAAGACATGCACTAACTAAAATGCGATTCACGGCGAACCATTCTACTCAAATAGACGATCGATTCACATATTTTCTCGATTAAAACGTTATAATTTCTTGTTACGAGCAAATTCTACGAAATACGAAGAAATCGGAGAAGATTGGAGAATGCTGCTCTTAGAGCGCTTTACCGAAGAATAAAGATCGCGCAGATAGACGCCGTTTGGACAAACAGTGAGTCGACAAACGACGCGAATGCGTTTCCATTAAGTGTACCAAAGCTCAACCATGATCGAAATCCGCTGATGTAAACAGGCGAAACTATCTATTCTCGCTCTTTCTGTACTGCGCGTTCGCCGTTTTTCATGGGGAGTTACGAGCGATAAATGGATTTACGATGACGATGAAAGAATGATCAGACGCGCGATCAAAAGCGACCGATAGGAAAAAGGCGCCACGCCGCGCCGCGCCACGCACCCTGCGCGTAAAATAAACTACAGGTGGGAAAAGGGAGGAAAAAAATAAAAAGGAAATACACGCGCGTCGACGGACTCGCATCCGTTAAACAAACTCGGCGACACGATCGGACTCGCGTTGCTTAACGAGTTCCGAACTGGTTTACATTGGTCATCCACTTTTAACTTTCGGCTCTCTCTCTTCGCTCAGATTGCATCGAAAACAGCGGTGCTTTCGATTCGTCTTTCATTCTCGTCCACTTTGAGCTTTTTTCCCCATCTAAAGCATCTCTCCTACCGTTTTATCCATTATTTTTTCTCATTCGCTTTTTCCGCTTGCTGCTTTTTGACCGGCGACGTTTCTGTCATTATTCTCTCTTTCTCTTTTTCTTTCATTTCTTTTACTTCGACCGATATTTTTGACCGATACATGTCCGTTTTTTTTATTGCGGCGACTCAACTATGGTAATTTCTGTCGATTGGCCTTTCGACCATTCGATCTGATTTTTTTGTGCGGTAAAAAAATGAAGGAAAAAGATGTATATATCATGAATGTTCCATAGAGTGGCCGATTCTCTTGATATATCACTTCCATTTTTCAATCTCAAGTTCTTGATTGATAATACGGTCGATACAGACAGTAATAATCGATGTACTTCAATATTCGAACGTCGAAACATGACGTCAGAATGCAAAATTGAAGCGTGACTTATTAATTTACATCAGGAATTATCTATTAGATTTGGATTAAAATTGTCACACATAATCTCTCTCGCGAGGACCGTGAAAAAGTGCTGAAAAATTGATCTTTTAAAATTCAGTGTTAATTAAAATATATATGCATTTTAATCAGTATTATCTCATTTAATAATATTTAATGCTAAAAGACAATTAATAGAATATAAATTGTCATGGGATAAAATTAAATAGTGGTATATTATACAGACGTTAATGTTAGATAGAAGATAAATTTTATGTGTAAATATTTATTTAACTTATTTTTACTGTTACGCCTATTTTTACTTTTACTGACACGTTGAAAATCTCGCTCGTCTTTCCGTTTATTTTCTCATGCTGATAAAAATTATGTTGGTACATTGTCGCGTAATACGCATGTAAGGTGTCACAAATCGCTATATTAATGAATAAACGAGCGCGTTTGTCGTGACGAAGATCAGCGCGAAAAACTTGGAGATCCTCTCGCTTTTGGTGTCATCAAATATATGACGACGTGGCTGACTACGTGGCCGCGTTAATGTACTCTTTTAGAACCTGCTGAGCGCGCGTATAGACGGTTCTATTCAGGTGCAGATATTTATCGCGAAAGGCATCTCGTACAGAAAATACCGTTCTCTCGGGGTTACACTGGATTTGAACGGTAAAAAGCGCGAGAGTTTACGATTCGCGAAAAAGTGCGACGGAACGAGAAAAACAGCGGTATAACGAGACGAGTTAATAACTGCGGCTCGGCTTGGCGTAAACAAATGGATTTCCTGTCACGATTCGTATGGGAACTGCATCGTTACGCACTCGTAAAAATTGCCACGTCGATATCGCATTGGAATGCCTACATATTTGCTCCATTAATATTTTTCGGACAGTCTGTAAAAAGTGGTACTTACGCAGATAGATTGTCAACTCTCATCAAAAAACAAATTTTGTTTAAGTATAGACAATATTTGATCAAATTGTAAAAATTGATTACAGTTTAAATTATTACACGGTTGAAGATATGTCGATATTATTAAAGTTGGTAACGCTATCTAATTGTAAATTAGATGATTATTTAAATTTAGTTCATTATAATTAGCAAGTTTATTAATATTAGAAATTTTATCAGCGGATACTATAATTGGAGAGAAATCAGCTTTCAACATTTTTATTTCGCAGTTGCATTCCGGTTTAAAAGTGAATTAAGTATGACATTTAGCAGTAGTGTAGTGATGTTACTCTCACTTGACATAAACGTCCAATTATTTCGATAATTTTTTAAATTTTTTAGCAATATATTAAATATTCTAATCAGTTATATCTTATTAATTATTAATTAATTACATAAGTACATAACGCAAAGCACTGCTTAAACTTTTTCATCAGTACATATAAGGAATCGTCTCCGCGAAAAGTAGCAAATCTATTTATGTACTTTCTATCTAAAAGGGAAATAATTAATTGCCTGCGTCCACGTCCTTTACCTCCACTCTTTAAGAAATTAAAGTGCAAAAAACTAAAAGCTATTTCTCCAACACTTGACGCTTTTTGACTTCTAATATAAAAAGAAAAAGAAAACAGGCGCCCTACAAGGCATCTCATTTCTAATATTGCAGAAATTTACCGTGGCGCGTGACGATTTGTACAGATGACTCCCTACGTGCAGAATTTTTCTTGCAAGAAATCTCTGTTGATTGATCCTTTCTCCATCGGGAATGCCACATACGTCACTGATGAGTATGAACAAACGGATCACATGACGGTTATCAACTTTTGAGAGATGCGATCTTTTAGATACGGTCAGCAATGCGTACCTTGAAATAGATAGTGATAGTATCATGTCATGAAAATTTCTCCAATCTTGTACCTATTGTGTACCTAATCTTATATCTAGCATTCTAATGTTGATTTAATCGCTTCTTTATTTAAGTATCATCTTCTTTAGCGAAATGACCGAAAAATAGCTTAGTTAGCTTCTTCAAGATTAAAGCGACACGGTGGTCCGAATTCTTCTCGAGACCGGGGGTTAACAAGCTCTGCGTACTTTTTCGCCGCACAACGGGTGTCGCAGCCCCTGCTCATTCTTTTTACTTGACGCTCGAGCGTAAAAGCTTTTGGGGAGGTCAACCGTGCCCCGCGGACGTATCTTTAAGTGCAGCAGCACACATGACATCTCTCGCGATTTGAAATTCCTTTTGGTCGCAACTTGTGCGTGCGCTCGACAATTTCACTTTAAATACATGACAAAAAAATGCAGGCATTTTGGAAAATAAGAAAAGCGGAATTTTACGCAGTCAGGATTATGGATTGTGGATTTGAAATAAGAAAAGGAAGGAATATGAAAAATTCTTCTTTACTCATTATGTCATTATATAACCACAATTAGGCATAATTTTAGTATACGAAAGCATCGTGATCTGATAGGAAAATAATAATCAATTACAAAAATGTTTATTAATTCTTGTTATTGTGCGTCTTGTGCGTATTGTAAAAAAAGTTTTGATTTATCATCCTTTCTCTCGTGCAGGAAACTGTTCGCTGGTCGCATCAGGAAATCGTTGCTTTCTCAGCCCGTTCGTGGTCCTTCCGACCTTCGCGGGTTAGGAATTGATCGAATAAATTTCAGAGACTCATCCGGTCACCCATAGTCGACTCAATACCGCACCCGGTGCGGTACATGTATATCTCCTATCCAATTCTATTTTGCCGCTATCCAATCACGATTCCATCCGACGTGTCTCCATCTCAGTCTCGATCGTCCCTCTCTTGAGGCGCGCTTTCCACCTCTCGACCTCGGGGCTCCCATGGTCCACGTCCGTTCAAACCGAATCTCGCTTCTAACTCAATCTCTCTTTATCTCTCTTTTCTATACCTTCCGCCAAATCAGGAGGAAATAAACATCGCGCGCTTCCGACGAACGAGGTATCGGGTTTATTTTGTAAAAAGGTACAAAATAAGTTCTGAAAATCACCTTTATTTCATTGATAGTCTTTTCCTTACAATTATAGATAGGAATAGGAAAAGACTTTTCTTTAGCATATGTTATCGTATATGAGTAGGTATATGTCAAGCAGAGTACTAAATTTTGGATTATACAACGATAATTTTTATTTTTATCCGCTTGATGTATCGCATGTTTAAAATGTGTTTTTCGTTGATTTCATCGGAGAATGAAATTATAACTCGGCCGAGATAAACGTATGTAATCTATGCCCTCATCGTTTTCGCCGTTCATTATGCCTCTCATTTCGTTTCCATGCAGTGAATTTAATTCCGCTCCCGTCTCGACGAGAGTAGATTTTGTTTCGCGTGTGTTGAGTAATTGCGCATTGTACGATGTATCCTTTCGCTAATCCAGTGCGCACAACGCGCGAATTTCCGGATTTTTGCGAAGCGTCGCGGGAGATTGTATCCGCGACGCTTAAATTTTCTCGTCAGCCTGAAAGCTCCCTTGATTTAATTCGATTAGCGTCGTTCGTAATCGAGTTTACAGGCGAGTCCGGGGCGAGCAAGCCGCCATGTGTGGAAAACACGTTCACCGAAGCAAATCATAGTTATCTAGCACTCGTGATATCCGTCGAGGACATATATCGCACAAGAGGTGATGCATTTATCGTGGGAAGGTCGGTATCATCGATCTCTTCGCCACGCGATATTTATACGAGGTGTGAAATTACGAGATCCATAATGTTACGCAAAAAGGATACGTATTTTATTTCCTGTAATAGAAAATTTATATTTTACCCACATTCTTCTTTACGGCTGATAACTAATCGAACGATGCTAATTCCTCTGTACTTATCCATTCTCTTTGAAACGACGCCTTAGTCCACCTGCGACCTGCCGGAAGATCACAGAACGGCGAAGCACACGCTCTCATTGCCAAATTGCCAGACAGTGAGAGACGGTAACGAAGCACTTTAGCAGCTGCAGCTGAAATTTTCCTCAGTCCGTCATGTTCCTTTGAAACCCAGCCGAAAGCGATTTCGCGCTCGTGCTCGGGTACGCGGTGATCGATGCCCGGCCAATCGTATATTGGCCGCGTGGACGGTGGTTCGCGCGAGGGGGATGGTGGCGCAGGCAGGGGCGCAGATATAGGGTGGGTGACCGTGCTGTACCGTGCCGTGCCGACAGATTCCGATGGTATTATACATATATTGGGAGCGGAGAGCCCCGGAGGGCTCTTTGTCGCGCGCGCGCGGTTAGAACGAGGAACAAAGGACACCGAAATTAGTTTATTCCCTGATGGCCGCCGATAGAATTATCAGGTATATCCGCCGGGGGTCCTCCCGCCTCGCGAGCGTATCGTTTAATTTCATTCGGTTCCCTGCAACGAGGGTCGCAGGGAAATTCCCGTCGAAGGCACTGATCATCGGCGCGACTTATACGCCGGGATTACCGCTCGGCTGGCCCAGTTTTGACACGGAATAATAGAACGATATGGGACAATGGAACGCGCTTGGATTAATCTATTATGCACAGCGATGCGCATGTGACACATATTGTAAAGCAATGATTTAATATCACGTAATTTAGTATATCTAGATGTAATTTGCGTAATATGTAGGTATAATAGAGACAACTTTACATCTTTTTCTCTTAAGAAACATAATGTTTAACGATTAAAATTTCTAATGCTGCAGATAAGAGAATGCAATTATAATATCTTCTTGATGTTATAAATTTTTTTGCGTATTTAAAATGAAATTTTGTAAAGATGTAGCTTGTTTTATTTAAAGTGAGAAAAATGTTTCCAGTTGCAAAAATGATTAGACATGGAATTGTATGTATAATAATAGCGTGTGCACGATTTCCTTGGCCATTTTATTCTTGACATCTGTAGAATTTTACAACAACGGATCTTCGAACGTATTATTATGGCAAGTTTAAAGTGAACATTGTGACAGATACGTTTGATAAGTGTTAAATGACGAATGGCCGTGTTTTTAAATGTATTCGCTTGCGCATATGTGGGTGCGTCGATACGTCGCGCGTTTTATTGCCGCGCGTATTCATTTGATATGATAAAAGAGGTCCCCCTTTTGCGACAGCTAGTACCCCAGCCCATTCCGATATTTTATCATAGTACGTAAAATGTCCCAACGAAGCAATATTCTGCCATCGATCCCGTAGTTTCAGGTGGGGACCAGCGAAACTTTTATGTGAAACGTGTCTAACAGACTGAAGTGAATTCGCGTGGCTGCTTGCCTGCTGGCCGAATATTTTAACGTCGGCGCGACCGCTGAGACACGACTGAAGGAACTGCGCGACTATACAATGTTATTTGAAGATATTTCAAACCCAGTTGTTTATAGACACGATTGTCTTTTTTAGTAGACGTGCTTTATTTGCATCTCTCGGCAAATACAGCTCAAATGAAATTACCATTGAAATAAAGTTAATTCCGACAAAAAAAAATACGTTTCAGAAGATGACGTTAAGAGGTTCACTAATTCCACAAGAAAATGGTAATTTCGTCCGATTGTTAATTCACGACGAACGCCGAAAATTATTTCAATCGAAGCGGTCGTGAAGTCGTCTTCATTTCTGAGCTTACGAAATGGTTCGCGAACTCAGAAACATTCTCGCGAGAGCGTGAATCTGATGGCCCGAGAAGAAGCTAGGCCGAGCTTAGCCGCGATCCAAGAATCATCTCGTCGCGTCGCCGCGAATGAACTCTCGGAGGATGGCCTGAATTGGTCGGCGACACCGCCGCGCCGGTGATAGTTTAGATCTCTCTAGCGTGATAATATTGTATGTCGAAGCGCGGCAGTATTTGCCGAGGAACGGTCGGCTTTAGAAATACAGAAACTTATTTCGCCCGCCCGTTTCTCTCGCCGCTCGCTCGCGCGCCTTCTCTTTTCACCGCGGCCGCGACCGCCAGCTCGGCGTGCGGTTTCTTCACTCTTTTTTTCTCTCCACTTTTTCTACCTCTGCCTTCCTTTTCTTCTTCTTCTTCTTCCTCCCGACGATAGCTTCTAAGCCCCGTCTAGTTTGTGTCGGTCGTCGACCAGCGCGTCCCCAAACGGCTAACTACCCCTGGCCACAGGGATGGCGACGCCTTTGTGGCGTGTGGTGGAAAAATTTTCTTCCTTTCGCACTGAAAGAAATTGAGAAAAGTCCGTGGAGAAGTTTTTGCGACGTCAATTCGCTTTCAGGCTTTGCTTTCTCGAAACCTCACCGAGGTCACGCAGATAAAATGTTTTTAAAAGTCTATGCTTAGACGCGTAAAGTCGATGAATTATATGTACTTTTTTAATCAAACAATTACAAATTTTTAGAAAGAATCTATATATTTTAGCTTATTTGTGGTAAAAATTGAAGAAATTAATGCTCTCCATATTGATGAATAATACATACCAATGACAGTGTAAAAGAATCATAAAATTGAATTATTTATGATGTGCACCGCGTAAATCAGTATGAATATCTTTTTTTCTGAGATAAATACGTGTTTAGAATTCGTCTTTTTAAAAAACTTCAAGATATATGTTTCGTTAAATCTATATATATTCGTAGCACTTGTAGCATTTCTCTTCTATCCTGACGCAAGATTAATTAACCGCCGTCCATTCAATTCTCGCGCGAGTGGGAACAGCAATCCCCGAACTATTCAACGCGAGAATGTTTGCTCCACAAGTAGAAACTGATAGCAAAGTTACTTCGGTTGATCGGCTCTGATTTGACGTAGTTTACGACCCGTAAAGGTCAACTAATCCGTGCGAATGGTCACTGACGACCGCGAGTGAATGAGCCATCAAACCGTAAAACAGTGCAGTTGTACAAACAGCTTTAACGATTATTAAATTGCGACTCCGTAATGCCTGTATTTAGACGGTATTTGTGTATGCGTGCACATGTGTGAAGCGCTGTTTACCAGCTTTTATTGCGTTCACGGATATTTATTCCATATTCATCCTTTTTATTAGATCCTGCAATTTATCTATGCGTTTAACACGCCGACGCGCAGAAATTTATGAAACAATTCGTTTAATTATTGATGCGCATCAGGGTGACCCGTTGCTATTATCTGTCGCATTAATGAAAGATTGTTTCATAAATTTCAAATCGATTCCCCGTTAACGAGTTATCGTTTATGGCAGCTTTTTAACTTGACTATTAACTATCTTTTAATATTAATTTCGGCGAAAGAGCGCGGGTTTATCTGAAATTACGAAATTTAATTTAACGAGATTACTTAATATCGAGCATTAATTTGCTGAATTAAGCTGCCTCTTTGAATTCTCGGCACGATCGAGAATTCGATCATAGGAAAATAAGGTATTAATCACGCTTTTCAGTTTAAAGTCGATTACATTACGAATCACGATCGACTATCTACAAGGGACAGAGATTAATTTATACGAGGCCCCGCGCCGCGTTTATAGCGTGTTCCGTTTGAGAAGAGAAGCAAGAAGAAGTTCAACCTTTTTTTTTACAAGATTGCTGCCCGTTACCGTATTAATCTCCCGGAATGATCCACATCTCGCTGCTGAAAGCACGGGTTCATGGATTTTTCCTCTCTATAATCCATTCGACGAGGGACTCGGACGGTCTGAATACTCGCGCGCGGATCGCCGACTCAGGTCGGATCATCCGTAATCAAATAGAGCGCAGATCAGCGCAGATTCCGCGTCCCTCCTCATCACCCCGCGGGCGTCCCTCCTTATCCCGACGTCGCTGATACGCATTGCGGATGAAACGCAACCGCGTAACTGCATCTGACTAAGTTGTCGCTGAAATCGTCGTTAATTGGAAATCCGATTATTGGTCACGAGTTCGCAGTCATCACATGAAGACGTAAAATTTTACGATATACGGTTTATCTATTATGAAGGTTGAAGATAGTCGATGTAAAAATTATTTAATTATTCATTCATTTCAGTTAATTGACGTATATAGTTTTGAGTAATGAAAATTAACGTTTAAACTGATTTACGCATTATAAACAATTCAATTCTCATTAAGCAGAATTATACTGATAACAATACTATTTATCTCGCACGCACGTCCATATAGTCAACCGATGCAGTTGTATTATCAAAAATTAATTAGTACTTGTGATATATATAAAGTAATCAGGACTGTATATATAAAGCGTATTAACCAAGTATCTCGTTTTTGCCCGATGAATTTCTTGTCGCACGAAGTTTCTCGCTGGGGAGTAAAAGGAGAGGGGGAGAAGAGATAAGATCCCGGGCAAGATACATCATCGGCTGAAAACTAAATTAAAAGAAAGGAACGCGCATGAGAGAACCCTCGAAGTACACCGAGGTTTTCGATAAGCTCGTTTTTCGTGAGACGGCCGTCCCGACAAAACAGATGATCGATGTGCAAACACGTCCGAGTGATTCTTCTTCTTGCCGGCCGTTAGCGCCGTACTTATCGGCTCTTATCGCGGTAACAACGACGGGGTACTGTGGCAAACTCGGCGCCCCATTCCTTCACTGATTCAAGAATCTTTTTTTTTTCTCTGGCGAAAGCGTTCCGAGACTACTGATTAATGCTCGCCCCTCTCCCACATAATTCGATCGATAGTGGTTTAAACCCTTCATCTAAGTTGAGAGCGCTCTAAAACGACTATTCTTTTATCTCTGCAGTAGTTTATAAAGTTCTGTAGCTATAAAGTGATATAATTAATGTTTTTGCTTACAATGACGAAAGAGATGATAGTATTAAGTTTGTGACAATTATTAATTACGTTTTATTTATTAGCATGCAGCCAATATAATCATTTAATAATAATTCTAATTTTTCTTATATTATTTAATGTAAATGATAGCGTAACGGTAGTAGCGTGGTTTTCGCAATTTAGAAGGGATGAGAAGAACGACTTTAATTTATCTAAAATAACTTTTTGCACAATTTATGATATGATTCAGGAATTATTTCGGGCACACAATACTTTTGCTCTCGGTACTCTTCTAAGCCATAAAATCTCATTTTTCACGTGAATCTACGTTGATTTTGAGATGCCGCGTCCACTTCTCTACTCCGGCACCATCCTGTCGAGGACGACATTCTGTCATCCTCGGGCGCAGCATTTGATCTTTCGCAGGCCATTGTGGCCTCAGGGCTTTACGAGTCTCCCGTGCGCTATATCATGGATTCATCTCGGTTTACGAGGTCTCCAAATGAGGCATGAGATTATAATAAGGAGGCAAATGGAAGGAAAATGCCAACGGCGCGACCTGCCCAGATTGAGAACGCGGCTTGCCCGAAAATCGGGTGATGGGCCTATTCTCTCCATTTATAATATTCCAAAAGTAATATTGCGAAATGATTGAATTTGTATTTCGTCAGAGAGAAATAATTTT
>NW_020213188.1:726868-771279 GCF_003070985.1 Temnothorax curvispinosus | reverse complement strand
GAGATTTGAAGGACTACGCTGAGAGAACTCTGCGAACATCGCTAGAGAAGTGGAAACAAGAGCGAGAAAGAAAGAGAGAGAGAGAGAGAGAGAGGGAGAGAAGTAGGAGGGTAAAATCTGAAGGAAGGACCGGATATCCGTGTAAGAAGCGGGAATCGGGTGAACATCGGGAAGGAGATTTAGGTTTGACGAGGGAGGACGGGAAGAGACAGGCCGCTTCGCTTGTCCCTGCCGGCGACACGACGGGCTCGTCGTAGATCGAGAATCTACATGACTACTTGGGAGACGAGTGCTTTACTGGGTGCTTCGCGGTGAGTCTATACTGCCTCCACAACTGAACGAAGATATACAAGCGTCTTTGCGGACGTGAGATTGAAACCAGCTGCGCAGGGGATTGGAGGATGAATTTTGACGAGATTAACCGTCGTCGTAAAAGATTGCCGGACCTAGAATAGGAACAAGTCTCTTGTCTCTTACTCTTGAATCGTTTTCACGTTATTGTCGAATAATATTCTAATTGTATTCTTGATTTTTATCAATTGTAATGTTTGAGGGTTGGAGAACATATCAGAAAGATTATTTCGTTCTGTCGCTAACGATCGCGCGTTATTGAATTGGATTTTTTTACCGGAACGAAACTCGAAAACACTGGCGGTGGAATTGAGCAATAAACAAAAAAGAAAAAGATATTACAGAAATGTAAAAGTATCGTGTATGGGAGGATTATTGGACGTTCGGAGAAACTGACAGAGATAGATAGACTGCGGTAGATTGATTTCGTGAGATATTCGCAGAGAACAAACTCACTCTTATCACGCACAGAGGTTCATCTATATATCGGTTATGGATTACCGTAGATCGAGTTTCGCGATGATCTGTAACTCGGCCAACTCGGTGGTTCGTGGTGAATCGATGTTTCTCTTGCGATGTTTCTTCGGAGAAAAAGTTTCACTCGTCGAGAACGAGATAACGGAAGAAGTGTTTTAACTTCGCGAGAACCAACGGGGCGGATCTTTGATGTCGAAGTAAAAACAGAGAAACGGAACGCATTTAGAAGCAGGGTATAGTATGTATACCTATACCTACGCTTTCCATATGTGCTTCAATAGCGAATATCCATACCTTATATTTATTAGATCGTCGCATATAAAATGCCGAGTTTAAATCAAATTATCAAGTAATCTTCGAGAGAGAAGAAATTTATATTTTTACAATCATAAAAATTTAGCAAGTGCGCTTTTACGGAATGAGGAATTGTTATAATTTATTTCTATTTGAAAAAGATGATGTCACTTTAATGTGTAATTGTTATCGAAATTATTTATTGTACGAGAATTTGTTTGTTGGATTTTCGAAATACAGCATTTTTGGTACGCGACGAAACAATAGATCATCTGCGCGGATACTTTTATCTGCGCCTAAATACCAAATAGAGTATCTTACAATAATCTAAAAAATTTAGTGTGACGACGTATGAAAGGGATGCGTTGAATATGCTCTGTCACATGGTGAAATTTTCGAAGTCAGGAAACGTACACGAGTAGATAGAGCAAAACCAAAATGGGCGACCACTGAAGCGCGAGGAGCCAGTTAAACGAGACCTGTCTGCCAGGTGGTTTCGATCCGCCGCAGGACGCTATTTGACTGCGCGCTCGTCGGCTTATTGTGAATTCGAGACACGTCTCGAGATGCGAGACTGCTTCCCGGGACTCCGGGCATAATGCCTTTTCCGTCGAATCAATGGTTTTTTGGTGGCCGTACCTGATCGCCGCACGGAGGATACGAATAGTCCTGTCCACATCTGTCAACGCCAAGTTTCACATCGTTTCTCGAACGCCGAGCAGGATTGCTTAATTAATTGACGTCGTCGTTGAAACTCGTTGATACATTCTACGAGCTTAAAATTAAAAAATTGTGAAGCTTACACGTCACTGTTTATGATGTCACGTTAAAAATAACTATTTGCAATGCTATCCGGAATAATTTTAGTTATAATCTTACAACAAGGAGATCATATAAAAATCAAATTGTTTCTTTATATTCTGCAATGTCTTTGCTTCTCTTTTTTTTAACAATTTTTTACTATTTTAAGAGAAATCTACAAATATTTACTACGCTTGCATAGTGCTTTTAGTGAGGATATATCGTTTCCATGAAATCACACCCTACTTTTAATTATTGTTCAGATTAGGAAGACAATCGTATAGATTATAAAAAAAAACGTTTTGTAGACTTGCAGATAAATCGTGGTTATGCGTTTTTACACTTTTTTTATTTTTTTGCGAAAACGATGTGGTGTTTTTGACACGAGTGCTTTTTCTGTTCCTCCGCACTCCATTGCAGAACTATTCGATTGAGCGTTATCGAAATTTGCATAGCCGCGCATAAGACGAGACCTTGCTTTGAAATACGATGGAATAAAGCTGGAGCCTAAGGGCGCACGTAGATATAGATACTCGAAAAGAGAGAGACTGCGTATCTCCGCGGAAACTTTCGAGGGTGCCTCGAATTCGCTTGAACTCGCTTATTCTATGCAGAGAAACCGTCCAAACGATGCGCCACTGTTGATATAACGTTGTAACGTGTATCTCGATGAAGGGTTGTCCTATGTCGACCACCGTCATCGAGTTTTCATCAAGAGAACTCTACCATTATGATCGTTAAAACTCAAAACAATTGTGTATACCTATGTACGAAACACAAATGTTTAAAATGCAAAGGAATTTCTTTAATGATAAAAGATCATTTTAAGCAGAATTTTATTTGACATAAGAATTGTTTAAGATTTCTATGTGAAAAATAAAGATATTTAAACGTACATATTTTACGAGATGATGTTAGCTGATATTAATTATGATATTTTGTAAGGAAAGGTAAAAAATTCTTAATTATTAAGATAATTATTAGATGGTAAAAGCGGACCGACATGGGTGTCACTGATAATCACAAATTAAGTCAGTCAGGTACATCTTCTGATATCGCTTATCAGTGATATACGTGTTCTCAGATAGGTTGAGTTACTATCCCTTCGATCTCCAGATTGATTCTCGTCAAGCGCACCTCACTCAACCTCGTAAACATCTTCAACGTGAAATTGATCCAATATATGACATACTTATGCAGGAGCCAACAATTACTATTATTCACAGAGATATATGTCACCTCTCTCATACAGTTAGGTATATGTAATGCAGATATATATTTTGATAAAAATATATTTGTACTAATAGGCAGAATTTGTTTACATATGATGATATTAATGATCTGCGTGATTCCAATCTTTGATCGATGCAGCGGTATACTTAAATACATGATACGTCCTAGGATTTAACGCGATCGCGAACAGCTATCAATCAGAGGATCAAGCTGATCCTTCGTCACTCAGGTACGGCTTGCAATATCGGCTGATTTCCGTCACCCTTTCACGCAGGATTTTGGGATCGCGATGTAAATTCGCTATCGTGCGGTGACACGATCCTGCGTAATCGAGCGATACGTTCTCATAATCGAAAGGGTTGGGTGCGCGACGGGATTCGGGATAGGGATGGGAGGATTTTCTTGCTACCGACAAAATTGAAATCCGTCCGATCGTGCGGATGTGATATACAGCCTATGGCGGAAGAGATCGATAAGGTATCTATAAATACCAACAAATGTCTTAAAACAATATTGATAAAAATCTTTTAGTCTTTAGTGCTCAGAGATTAAGAGCTTCATGATCAGATTCTGATTTTGATTTAAATTATAAATAAAGAAGCAAAACGATGAAGGCGCACACAGTCACATAGTTTCTAATATACAAGAATTGTCTATTTATTAAATACGCTCGTACCAAATAAATTCCACATAAGTACGACAAAATTATTTTTCGAATGTCGGAAAACGGGTCATTAATAACGTGACAACATGTCAATTTGCGTACATTGAAGTCAAAATTTATCGTTAAAATTCAACAAACGAAAAATCATATTAATAAACGCGGCGTTACAATCACGCGTCGGATCGTGCTCGTCAAAGTTGTTGTCGTTAAATTTCGCCGAGAGAGAAAAGTCATGTAAGTTCGCTCTGCACCGCGAGAGTTATCACGCTACTCAGGCATACACGCTTATCGCCCGAAATATCGTTCATATAAATCTCGCGAAATTACGTTTCGAACGTATAGGAGAACGTAATACCAGAGCCATTAATAACAGCACGTTACAGCCTGCTCTGGTACGCGTCCATCAAAGTTACAGACGCGTGTTGCGGTAGTGGCGGCAGCGGCAGCGGCAACGGCAGCGGCGGCGGTGCTGCGATGTAAGTGCGTGAGACGTCCTCGTAAGCGAGTAGAAGATATATCCGCTGCGTCCGACATGAGAGGGCAAGGGGAAGGGAGATGCGAGATGCGTGGATGGTCAGAGCGTCGGCAAAATTGAAACCGCACGGCGTTGGTGGTTGGTGGTGCGAGTGCGGATGCGGTGTTACACGCCGCGCGGCGCAGAGAGGCGAGAAGCGCACCCTCGTGCACGATCGATGGCCTCGGCTAGATCGTTCCATTATACAAGGATTTGCTCTCGACGACGTTGATGGGCTTCCGGGACGTTCCTACTTCGTCCTGAAAGCGCCCCGGCGCTTTAATGCGCCAACCATGGAAGTAATCATTCCGGAAGCGAGCTTTTTTTGATCCTTCGCATTCGCGCTGGCTCGCTATGGTCAGAGATCCGTTCCGCACTTAAGAGATTTGAAAACTCCGCCGCTTGTCGGAATATAATGATGTGCTCTTGGTAAACAAATCGATTTGCATTGGTCATTATAAGAAAGTAAAGCGGAATTTATTTGATATTTAGATAAGTAATATTCATCCTATTCTATTAAGACGATTTATTAAAAAAAAAGATTTTAAGAGAATACGTTTTTAAACATTTTTATTTCTTCTCGCAAGAATTTCAAACAAGAAAACTTTGAAATGTTATATTAACGTTACACTTCGGTGAGATAGTTTCAAATTAGACTTTATATGTTATAAAATCCAAATAATTTATTTATATTTATTATTCAAATAAGTTTAAAATTTATAACATGTAGATAAGACTTAGGACATAATATTAATATTCTTGTTGCGATATAGATGACAAGTGGGAATGCTTGGTTTGCAACAAAAATATACTACTAAATCAAATTAATGGAAAAATTAACTCATTTTTTAACAATAATGCAAATAATGAATAATATTAGAAATGAAGATAATGGATAAAAGGATAAAGTTCAAATAATGAACTAGAAAGAAATTTATTCGAATAACTCTGACCTCCGTACCAAATAAACAGAGACGGCAAACATGTTTTAGTCACGTGTACCTATAAGTTGAATACACATATCATATAGGCATGTGTATGTATAGTGAGATCCACTAGTTATCTGTCCAACGTTCAGTCGTACTCGTTTATACATTCGTGCTCCGTACAGTTGATTAATTTCTGTATGTGGAACAATTTTTGGCTTTTGTAAGTATATATATTATATATGTATATGAGTATGTGCGTGTGTATGTGTGCATGTGTGTGTATATCTTATGCATCTTTTTTCAAGTTCTTTCCAATTCCTTAAGAAGTATTTACGAAAAGATTTGAATACATTTTCTCTATATAATTTTTACCATTATATACCATTTACGAAACTTTATTGTTTTTCTTTTTCTTTTCTTCAAATGATGTATACCGCACATCTTGAAAACGGTTGAAATTTCCTTTTTCGATGTAAATGGATTCCATATTCACTTGGAAAGTTTTATTTCTATACAAGGTAGAAACAATATTTTTCTGTCAGATACGTTAGTATTGTAGAATCATAAAACAAAAACTGAATCATTTTGATGTCGATTATATCTTTGAGTATGAATAGTCTATGGGCGCGAATAAAATATATATCATAACAATTTAACGACTTTTCTCTTACGATATTGTAATGTTTGTGTTCTATTATGAAACTTTTTTTTACAGTTTACTGTAACTTTTATTTTTATTTCTTTTTTTTTTTTTATAGAGCCTATAACATTCAAAGATACAGCAAACATAAAAAAAACATCTCAGAGTAAAATAAATTTAACTTCAAGGAAAATAATGTAAGTAGAGATATATCCAGAACAGTTGATAATTGCGGAGATACAATTAATATTGTGAAACGTAATAGCAGTTTTTTAACTTCAGTCGAGTTACTCAATAAGATGTCAACCCGACCATCAAGCGAGTCTGTGTTTTTTACGGATGACTCTACCGAGTCCTCAGATAGTTCAAAAGAGGAAATCGACGAACACAGAAGTAATGTATCTAAAATTTTTACAAAGAAAGAAGAAAGACGGTTGCTGAAAAAGCTAGTAGGAAATAAACAGTCAGTTTGCGTTTGCAAATCTTGCTCGATAGATCGTCTGAAACGTTCAGCTTATCAAGCAGCTCGTGAAAGAAAGAAATCATATCCTAAGTCGTGGAATAAGAATAGGCAAGCGGAATCACAATGGATGAGGAAATTTGAAGTAAGGCATAAGAAAATAATTTCCAAACTTTCTCTTGCTTGTAAAGCGGGATTATCTCAGGTATCGATAAGTCAACAGCAATCTTCAAGTAAAGAAAATTTGACACCTCAAGAGGAACAACCATTATCGGCAGACACACTGACAAATGAAAAGTGTGTAACAACAAGAGTGCCACTTTCAACTTATAATTTAGATCATGATAGAAAAGCAGTTCATCCAGACTCGTGTGATACAAATAAGTTCAATTGGCCGAAATCTATACAAAAGTACAAAGATGAAATTTCAAAATTTTGTCTTGATTACGCGGAAATAAGAAGATCATCTCAGAAGTCGACGAACAAACAACAATCTGTGCTTAAAAACATTTTGATATCTCAAGAAAAACAATCGTTACCGACGGACGTATTGACAAACGAAAATAACGATAGCCTGATGATACCATCAGCTCCATCTTATTTAGATCATGATAGAAGGACAACTTCAGATTCGATTGATAATGATGAACAAACAGAATTAAAACGGATGAAAGGTTTAGCAAAAGAACCCGAATGTGAAATTTTAAAATGTGAATTTGATTGCACAACAGGATTATCTCAGTCATCGACGAACCAACCACAATCTGAGTAATTGCTAAACCAACCACACAATGTCTTATAAATTTAATTAAAGAAGTTAAGACATTTCGAGAGAAATTTTCACACTTCTAAAATTGTTAATGAAATTGATTTCCGTTGCTTCCGTTGTTCACTTTAGATGCGAATTTTGTTTTTCTCTATAAAATTAATTAATATTTTACAAGATTATGTTTATATTGAAATATTAATTTCTAATAATATCTAAGTAATTTTATTTTATATTTCATAAAATTGTAAGACATTTTTTAAAATATTGTATTTATCTATATTTTATAAAATTATATTATATTAAATTTACACTTTATAAAATATTAATATAATTTTATGAAATATATTTGTATTTTATAAAGTTTTATTTTATATTGGATAAAAATGAAATTATTTGAATATTATAATACATTAGATATAATGTATGGGTAATTATATACATATACATATGTATGTTACATACCTATTGCACGTTGAACATATATACATGCAAACATATGTAAACACACATCCACGCATCTTTTCTGGATTTTGAAAATAATTTTAGTAATGATTGACTCTTTATTAGGGTTAAATTTTAGGCAATTTGTTTAATATAAGAAATTTTTATAAAATACAAAAAAAATTAGTTTAGTTTAAATATAATTACTTAAGAACATTTCATAGTTTTTTTTAAACATTTTATATATAGCTTGTTCTAGCAAATGAACACTTCAAATGATGTATTTTCGTATATTGCGATGCTATTTACTAGAGTTCTTGTTCGATGATTAACATTTAAATAACAGTAATCATTATTATTGTCAACATATTCATAAAATTATGTTTTAATTTAGACGTATGCCTCTTTTATAGAGTATACACTATGTTATATATTACGATTTCCTTTGGGAAGAATTCTCAAAGGTATCAAGAAAGGTATCGTTGTTATATACATATTACTGATTATATAGTCAAAAATCTAGGACGAGCAAAATTTTATTTAATTATTAGATAATAATGAAAAAAGATAATTTGTCTAATTTCTCCATTGATGGAGGTATTTTTTTTTAAGTAATTGTTTATTGTATTATAAATTTTATTTTGAAAACTTTATATTTAAATAGTTATTTAAATAATATTTTTTATTATACTTTTTTATATTGTAATGATGAATGTAAATTATATGAATAATTTTTATAAATTATATAAATAAATTTTATTGTTTATTAATTTATAGTGTATTTTAATTTTCTAAAGATGTACAAGTAATTGTTGTATAATACAATTCTTATTTGTAATGTTTAGGATTGTTAATACGGATTATGAATATATATTATTAGAATACGAATATCTAGTTTAAAGATCTTTTCATGCACGCGCTTTAAATTGTTACCGGATAGAAAAAATGTGCAGTTAACGCGTCATTCGTTATACCACCTGGTCCCGCAGCGGCGGTGGATGCAATTATCGAAATGCAGGTACACGAGGGTGCGACATTGTCAGTTTTGGCTCGTCGTTAGTCGAATCGTACCGATAACACGTCGGCAGGATCGGTTACAAAACGATTCGTTCTATCAATCAGCTTGATTAAGCAATCCCCTTTTGTCGCTGGTGATTTCCAACGAGCAATATCGCCACGCTTTCCAAATGGCGAAATCTTATCCGATACCCGGGATAAACCCGCGGTCTCTATTAATTTACTGCGCTGGCGGTTCGATGTCGTCGACGATTTGCGAGTGGAATTAAATCCCCGACGAGTTTCGCGAAATACGAGACGACATTTCCAAGCAACTTCGACTGTTTGACGCGCGTAATTCTTGTTTTACGCACGCTACTAATAAAATCACACGAGTAAATTTTACCTTTTATACCGATGAGATTAAAATAAAGTAATCTATTTTTTATTCGTCAAATTTGACGTTCAGTCATTGTTCATGTACATTTTAAAAATTCTACCCGCATTTCAGTGATATGTACGAATACGTAACATATAATACAGAACGCTCTCTCTTTGCACGTCTAAAACTTTTATGTAAATAATTTAAAAAAGAATCTACAAAAATTACACGTCTCAATTTTTACATTATATCATATATGTATATATATTCATCAGTTTTTATCTCTTACTAGACAAGCGCGCGCTATTTAATTTTAATATTTCACTGTTACTATTGACCACACAACTGTCAAAATATGCCATGACAGCCGCTCATGAAGTAAGTGCAGAGAATGAACCAATCGGCATCGTGGAAAAGCGACAACAATACTTCGATAGATTCGAGTATCGATGACATGCCCTTTTTAGAAGAAAGGAGGATTCATATAAGGATAATTTTTTCACCCTTTAATATATAAACGAGATAAAAGATGCAAACAAGTACAAATAAAAGATTAACCAATTACATTATAATTTTTTTTTTATATAAAGTTGAGCGCCAGGTTTATCTCGATGAGATTAGAATCTTAGCAAAAAGAATTACTCACGTCTTAATAATAAAATGGTGAGTCTGAATCGTCAAAGATTGCATGACATATCCGGATGCGTGAGTTATCACGACCAATTCGCGCATCTCTCGCCGTCATTCCGTCGTCAAACGTTGCGTTAAAGTCTACTGCCGCTACTGAGAGCTTATTTTTTCAAAGGTTAATAAGAGTCTTCTTTCGAAACCGGGCACGAGAGGGATGCACGGTTCGCTTGATGGGTTCTTCGCTGCCAGGTCTCTTCAGAATTTTCCTTCAAAGAACGAGCGAAACGATGCAAGGCGTTCAAGGAATAGTAAACCCTCGCAGTGTAAACTGTTTTACCATTTTTCTGCTTTAAACGACTTGGTACGACGCTAGATAACATTCGAGATGATAAAGTTCCTCTTAATTCGAAAACGTGACATTTGCGGATTTCTATGCTTGCTACAAATTGAAGAAAATCTCGCGGATATTACCGCATAAAACAACTGATTATATTATAATGTTAAATTTCTGAGAACAAATTTTTATTCAAAATTATGCTTGTATAAATTAAATGCTATAGTATTAGTTGTTTCACAAGAACAAAACGTATAATATATTCCATTATTTTAATTTAAATAGTAGATTTTACAGTATATGTAATATTTTCTAGCGTATTTTAATTATTACTTTCATTATTCGAGTCATATTTTTAAAAAATGTACTTTCAAAGATCATGGAATGAGAAATATGAATGAACTCGAGGAAAAACGTGAGTTTTTCTGTGAGATTACACGGGGGAAGCCGGAGGGGTATTTTTGTTGGGCGCGGATGCATCATACAAGTTAAACATTAATGTGCAGTCGATCATCGCGATAACGTGCGATGAGCAACGCGTTATATAAAGAGTAACCAACGAGTGATGCGCGAAACCATTAGTGTCAGTATTGATAAAAGCTGTCTGGGACTGATGGTAATGAATTGGTATGCTTCGTGGGAACGCGGGATTAAAACTACATGAAAGCATTCGGCGAGATTGCAACTAGAATTAGTAGATACTATAATTATAGTACCGCGAAGTATTACAATTTTAATCATAATATATGTAGCTGACTGATATTTGTTTCACCTTTATTTTTTTCTATATATGCGTTACTCTTATCTAGACGAATGTACTTCTCAAATACGCGCGAGCTTGGAATATGCCGCTATCTTTCCTGGATACCGCATAGCCAAATTAAAATCATTATTCATTTATTACGCTTGCATTCGACAAGAAAATAAACAAAAAAGAAATATAAACATTAATAATTTAAGTGATTAACGTGTGAAACTGTTAATTATTAAAATAACTAACGTTATATAGTTATATCAATGAGTTAAGCGATTAACATGCTTTTATTGGCGCGCACGTGCGTCGTACGAGAAGAACCGATGATTTTGGAGATTTCCAATAAAGAGAAAAAGAGGGAAGACTTAAGAAGTTGCCCCTCGGTGAGATAGGAGGAAAAGTGGAAAGAGGAACGACTTGACACGCTGGGAGGAGGGGGAAGAGGGGGAGGAAGGGTGAAGCATCGTCGAGAGTTTTAAGATAACCGGGTGTGGGGTTGGATGAATGTCGGCGAATAACGAACGGGGGTTGGTGGGACACTTTACCGGGGAAATATGAGAAAAAAGTCTGTCGCGGATGCCCTTTTACGCGGCGAAAGGAAGAAAAAGAGGAATGCGCTTGATGGAGGAAGCTATCCGACGCGCGGGGGTGTTGGCGGGACATATAAAACAAAATTAAGATTTCAACCCCTTTACTTTGCTCGTGATTTTATTAGCATATTAATGGATTCTTTTATGTAAAAACATTTTTCGCGACGTAGCGTGCAAATTGCCTCAAAATGGCAAGACATTCTGTAAAGTTTTCTTTAATAGTGCCATGCATACCAGTGCATACAGAGAATATGACCGATAAAATGTCAGATACTTAGAAATGTATTTCGCGAGAAATTTAGTGATCCTACACAAAGATTTAAACGGAAATTAAATAATGTGACCGCAACAAACTTTTCTTTTTCCTTTAATTTCAAAAATGAGCTTATATTTAATCAAAATTAAAACACTTTTTTTTTATATTGTTTAATTAATTATATATTAGCACAATCGTATCACATTATTCATGTAGGATTCACAGGCGAATTCGAGTCTCTGTGAATATCTCACACCATGGCAAGAACGATAAGCGTGAATTCGAAAGTCCTCGAAGACATTTTTTATTCTGATGTCGTGGAAAGTACAAGAGACAAGCTGAGAAAAAACAAGCGTAGAAAAACGAAAGTTGGGCCTCGCGCGCGCTATTAAAGTCTGAAATTAATGTCGATCGTAAAGCTCGTAATGACTAAGAGGGAGCCGAACAGTACATCGCGCGGCATCCCCCGCTGTGCCCCGAGCGACTGCCGCTTATCTTGGGTAAGTTGCGCGAAGATGCCGGGAGTACGCGGAAGTGGGCGTGATCTTGGAGATTCATTATTACGCTGGTAAAGTAATAACGAAGTTGCGAGACGGTGCGGCGACCGATACAAATTGCAGCGATTAATTACGGCCGGTATAAATTACTCGATCCTGGAAATATGTGTGCGTGAGGGAGGAAAGGGAGAGGCAGGGAGCCTCTTCCTGCAGCGAGACGTTTTTGAGGATCCCGGAAGAATTTATGCGAGCGTCGAGTTGCGTGATACTTTAAGAGTCATAGCTTGCGAGTTATTGTTGCGAGAAAGACTTTTGAAAATAACAGCAAATATATAACAGAAGTTTAATCTTTAAAGATCAAATATTGATCCTGAAATGTATATTTTATATATTTTATATTTATTGGCATTAAAGCAAAATATATCTTCACATGCATATATGTATATATGCATATATATGTAACGTTTAATTAACGATATGTAGTCTACATCTTAATAGTTAATCAATTTACAATTAATATAAGGAGATAAAGCAACGTCTCATTGTTATCTTGCTTGAAATTTTTAACATCGAAATTTTAAATTATTATACATTTTACAAATATATTATTATAGAATATTGTAAAATGTGATAATTAGTTTTTTAATTAGCTTTTCATTAATTAGCCATTTATTGAATAACTTTTTTACGCATCCGGAAGTATAAAAAAAATCAGCATTTGCAACGCTTTTTTTCAAGTACTCAACAGCAATAGCATGCGATATTGCAATATACACGTACGCGATACATGATTACATTTCGGAATTTTACAACGTTCCTCTCACGCTTTCGCATTTTTATTTTTCGTAACACAATTCGCCCCGTTTTCGAACAAATAAATCGTTGGCGTTGCGCGGTCAATCGCGAACGCCGAAACTTTATCTTCGTTTTTTTTTTCCTATTCGTTAACACGAGACCTTGGAGCGAGCAACTGCGCGGTTTCACGCATGTTTCCCGATTACTGGATATTAATTCGATTACCGATGCATGGCATAGTAGCAGCGCGACGAACGAAGCTATCCGCGCCTCAGCAAAATTCGTGGGCGAATTCGTCCGTTAAATTACAAATCGCCGGCTGTCGGCACATCTTTTTTTTCCATGGGAATTACGCTACGAGCGATTCGGCTTTTCGATGATACTCGCTCCGTTCTCGCTACAGCAACATCAGTACAACCTAACACGCGTTTGCGTTTACCACAAACTGTCATCCGTATATTTGTCCCGGCGCGGGCGATTCGACATAATTCATTTACGTGACGATTCGTCGGAAATGCAACGCGAAATTTAATGCGCGTTCGCATCGAGTGATTTATTTGCTTTACGAAAATCGGACTCGATGGAGGTTACTCATCGCCGAACATATTTATATTAACTGAATATTTAATGCAGTGGATGTTAATGCAAATTTTTGTAGCGGTATCGAGCGTTATGAATTTAAATTCGCTTTTATCATTCATGGGAGTTGATAGAATTTTATTAGAAGTTCTACAATCAATTGGAATGCAGGGACTTGCAAATAGCGCGTCGTTTTTTTCATTTACTCTGAAGATATGACTGTGTATTTTTTTTTACTTAGACAATTAAAATAAATCATTTTTTTTATAGAAGGTTAATTTTAATTTTTCTTACATTTTAAATTCAATTTTTGATATTTGATAAGCAATTATAAAGTACTTCTTTTTTGTATAAAAAAAATTGATTGATCGAGATTATTTATAATACGCATATATAATCTTCTATTTCGTCCACGTAGAAAAAAAGGGCGTGCTTCCCGTAAATAAGTCGCTTCTCGTTGCACTCATATGTCGCGTGTCTCGAGGAAACAGTTGTCGCCAGATAAAATGTCGAGGATCGTGACGGCAGTAGGTCAGGAGAGAAGCGGGCGTGGAAAAATGGAGGAAGCGCGAATGTGGCGAACAGGCGCTCGTTAATTTTACAAACTCGGTTAAGCACCCCAGTCTAGCGCGTTCTCTTCCTTTCACCCTTCCCTCCTTCCCTCTCTCCCATCTCTAGCCTCTGTTTCCCTCCGGACGTCTTAACTCTGACACGATCTCTTGGCTTTCGTGTGATCCTACCTGAAAACGTGCGCACGTGGCAACAGGAAATGTGAGTCAGAGACATTTATTATTTCGAACTGCACAAGTGAGTATATTTAACTGTATCAACACTGCGTGTGTTCTAAATTTTTTTTTATTATTAATTCTTTGATAAATTGAATTTTGTCGCACATATATCGAAAAAATAGAAAAATACTTTGAAAGAGTAAAATAAACGGAGGGAAGAGAACACCATTAGCCAGGGTTGGGCAATAACACCATTACCATTACATACTTGTTTCTTTTTGGTAACAAGCTATAGTAATGGTGTTACCTTTTTTCATCTACAATTAAATGAAAATAGTAGCGTAGTTACAGTTTTCAGTCACGAAATTAACGGTTATTCTTATCGTTACCTAAACATTTCAAACCTATATATGTACCGTGATATCTGGAAACTCCGTAGTAAATTCACAGAGAGAATATTTTCCCAATAATGCGGTCGAATATTAACTTCTTTTAAAACCTAGTAAAAAAATTCTAGTATAATTCAACAAATTTGTATTTTGATTCAAGTTGCGTGATCTGCGTATACTAAAAATAAATATATGTAATATATCGTGCTAGAGAGAATTTAAAAAAAACATATAGATAGGATTGAAAATTCAAAAAATTTATTTGACATATTTATGAATATATTGAAAAAAAAGTGAAACTTTTATTTGTATTTGCAGCATTTAAAAGTCTGTTTAAAATTTGTTACTGTACTGCGAACTGAAAGGGAGGAAGATATCAATTTAAAATAGTAGTTGTCGAATTGAATAGTAATTGTTGAAAGAATAAGATGGTGCACCGAAAGATGCATCAATTAATGAAACAATAGAACGCACGGATCGAATTGAGGGAATAATCAATATCGCCCTGAATGGAAATTTGTCGTGCGCGTTCAATTGAAAAAGCTCGCGAACGAGCTCCCGTCGAACCAGAAAGAGATCCTCGCGGGGTTTCCTTCTTTCTAGCAGCCAGCCGGTCCTGCGATCCACCGGGGAAAAGTTTCTCAGACGAAGAAACGTCCAAGGAGACCCTCTCCCTTTTCCTCGCGCGCACGAGAGCTAGCCAGAATCTCTTTCCGTCTCGTGATTCCGCGTTTGTAAGGAGTTCCAGGCTAATTCGCGATATCCTACGAAGACGGGACTCGCGACTCCTTCGTCTCCCACGTCCCCTCCCTTTCCTCTTTTCGTCGTCTTACCCCGTGCCGAAACTTTCCTCCCACGCGGAGAGAATTATTAGGAAGTTGGCCTGGCCGAAAGTCCTTGAAGGAAGTTGCGCGCGGAATCTCAGGGAGAGGAAAGTTTTCCCCGGCCGTGCTCGCGAATCTAAGGGTTAATTGTCGATTCGCCCTCCCCCCTCCTCCGCCCGCCCGGGGCGGTTGTCGCGAGGGTTATATTTTAAGCGCTGTGGCCCGATTTTGCCGACGTCGGTTAATGCTAATTTCACCCTACCTATAGTATAATCGTACAATTATAAGTCTGACTTGAGAAACACAATGACACATCATTAGGGATAATGATGTCTCTAAGGGTGTCATTGTGTAATGGACAATGGTAATAGAAAAATAGTAGAAAATTATAGTTCGAGCAAGTTCTCTTCCTTTGACGGTAATATTAAAAAATAATCGTTAATTATAATGTCTATAATAATGGGCTAATTAATTATTAGTGTATCTTCAGGTTGCATCTCGATATCACGATCATGTTCACGAAGATATATGCGGAAATAATATTTCAATAATCTGCAGTAATGCCGCGCGCAAATTGCCTATTAGGGACCACTTGGTCTCCTTAGGGCCATGAGGTTAACGCCATGACATGACAATAACTGATTGCCGGATTGATTGATACATCGCGCTAACACGGAACTCGCATAGAGCTCCATAAAGTTCGTTCCCCTTTTGATGTTATCGAGCCAACATTCCTCCTTATTGAATGGAAACGTATTTTCACGCGATATTATTTATTGTATTTATTTTTATCCTATAGCTCCTCTACAAAGAATTAAATTTGCGACGCGTATCTGCTCTCTCTCGACGTGGCGGACGCTTTTACTTTCTCACTTTCTTCCCTCGCGAGAGACATTGATGAATAATATACGGAACGGGCTTTACGCGCCGGCGACATCGGACGCGATTTATAACGGAGCCCGGAATTCGCGACGGCACACGATCGCAGATGGAGGTGCAGGGACCTCCATGCAAGAGCCTCACAGCGCAGCGCGAGTTGGGAACCCCCCGCGCGATGCATCAACCCGAGTTAATTATCGTGTCCGAGCGACAGACAGCCGGACGAGCATAACGAGACCTCGGGACGACGACGACGACAACATTTCCCTACCGCGCCGCCGCCGCCGTGCCGTCGGCGTCGCCGCGTCGTCTGTCTCTAAAAACGAATTCCAGAGCGAATTCCGTAGGCAGTCACCGTTCTAATCGTCGCTCTACCCCATCTGCCTCGAAAAATTTCCAGACGAAATTCTTTGGTCTTTTTCTTTTTTCCCGGAGTTCTAGTGAGTCCTCATCCCCCAAACTTTTTCTCGTTTCTAGCTTTTGCTCTTCCTATCGATGTCTTCATATTCCTCATTCAACTTCCCACAAAGAGATAGAATATCCTTTAAAAAAGATGCATCTTTTTTCTGATATTAATGTATGTACATATATGAGTGTGTATTTGTTTTAATATAATGAAATTATTTATTTTAAAAAGGATATTTACTTTAAAATGATCGAAAATAAGCGTTTTTGCGTGCATGAGATTTTTTTGTATAGATATATAATACCTACAGAAAACATTCTATTTCAGCTACTAATATTCACAATTACAATGGACGAAACAAAATAAAATATATTTATATATTCTCTTCCTAAAATGATTGATCCGAAAATGATGAACAATTGATTTCATCAAGGGGATCCAATAGATAGAATCTGAATTTATTTTAGAATTATTTATTTTATTCCCTAAAATAAATTTACTTAGAGGTTCTGTGATTTTTAATTGGCTCGACCTCTTTTTGCAGATAAAAGACTTTATTTTAGAATATAACTTATTGTACAACTTTATGTACAAATTTTATACATGCGTAGCCCGATAGGATCACATCAAATATGTCTGCGTAGGGTTTAATCGATGTAACTATTTCGGGAGCCTTCGTGGCAACGACACCGATGTTTGCATTCCCGACGTTCTCCTTCAAGCTCTCGTGTTCCGGAAGAGTGTCTGAGGCTTCCTCGACAATAAGTTTCCGCTGCGAGGAATATTGCGGCACGCATGCCTCGACTTTCTCTCCTCTCCTCTCCTCTCCTCGTCCACCTTATCCTCCTATCTCCCTCTCTCATCTCGTGCTTTCTTTCATACGCCGCAAAAAAGCGCCAGTAGAATGGCGGCTTTAATTTTATGGAGATCGTATCGATCGCTTGGCTTGATGAGCTCAAGAGACAACGGAGGAAACTGCGGTTCCTGTGACAAATTCGGTGTTCTACGGTGGAATTTAATTCAACGTTATCATCGACGAATTTTTACATATACGTGCAGCACCGTTTAAATAACCACGTTCTTTATTTTCCTGATACGTTTGCGACAAGATTTTTGTAACTATATCACTTTATATTTTTCCATGCAATTAATGTGAAACAGAGAGCAACCTCTCATTGAACTGATATTGAAAACTTACCAACGGTGCAATACAACGCTGCAATATTAATCTAAAAAAATAATTAGGGTACTGATAGAGATAAATATCTGACTGTGAGTGCTCTTTTTTGTCATTTATCGTAGCTTCTGCTTCGACGGTAGCAGTTTGATACATTCAGGTTTTTCTCTCGGCAAATAACCACTCGACAACGGGAGGGTCATTAATGCACATGTCGCGAGGCTGTCGCCAGTCGATCCGCCGCGCCGGGTGGTGCGGATTTAGTCGAGCGGTATTAGTCCGGGCGAGTATGTTGCACGTCATGTTACACGTCGCCGACGACGACGACTGTAACGACGAGGACGACGAGGACGACGAGGACGACGGGTCAGAGGCTCGCCTCTTTCGCTACGCCACTAGTGGTAGGTCGAAACGAGCTCTTTCAATCTCCTCAAGCTGCGGATTACCGGCGGTGACTTTGAAGGGAAACAAAAAGCCATTGTTGCTGATTGCGTCTGTTTGTTTTCTCGACCCGCCAAATGAACTGCCATGCCACAGGCGGAACGGCAGGGGGAGGGCAAGGCAAAGACACAATTTTAGAACGCGAAGAACAAGACGGCCTCGGCGCCTCAAGGAGGATCGCGCGTTCCATAAAATTTAATTTTCTTTCCCTCTTCTTCCTTCTCCTCCGCTCTTGCTTTCTCTTCCTCTCTCGCTCGATAGAGAAAGAATGTCGTCCAAGGAGTTTAACAAACTTGATAAATCGGATTGCAGCCGCAAGAACGAGAGAGAGAGAGAGAGAGAGAGAGAAACGAAAGATGATTAAAAAAAAACGCAGGAGCAAGTTTCGCGGATAGTTGGGTCGCGGGTGTACCCTGCGAATTACGCTGTTTTTGCACCATTCATCGTGATTGTACTCGCCCGTTTCGTCGTTTTTGCGGTCTGCGCGACGTTAAGAAAACGTCCTTCGAACTTGCTACAGAATTTCGAGTGCAAATTTGTGGCGCGCCCAAGGTCGGGAATTCCCCTACCATTTCGCGTTCGTCGCATTCTTTCAAAAGGCATCGCAATCCTTTTCAAAAAGCACCCTCTCCCTCATCTCGCTCTTTCCGATAGTATTATACAATTAACACGCGAAGTTTAATTCGTGATAGAGAGGAGGTTGCCGTCACGTCTACTCGCTTATTCACTTTTCTCTTTAGACGAGAGAAAGAATACGAGCGTAGAACTGCCAACATTTTCTTCAAAAGCTTCGAATTATAGGAGATCGTGGAGAATTAATGGCCTGGGTGCGTCGTCTTGATGGAGACGCTTAAAGACATTTCGCCGCGGACTCCGGGGAAGTATAGTTTAATTTTGCTCTAATTTGGTGGGCGTTTAATAGAAGCCTTTCTCCGTACTTCGTCATCTTCTCTCCATTTCCCACTCCCCGTTGCGTACTTCAACCGCTTCTACATTTCTCCGTCGTTCTTTTTACCTTTTACCGGAATACGCTGCGCGTTTCTTTTATACCTACGGTCTCTTTCGTTCTTTCTCTTTATATTATTTGTTATATTTATATCTCCATCGAGTTGCAACGCATGAAAATTGCAATTCTCAATTATAACATAATAACTATGCAGAATAATTTTGTAAAGTCTCTATTTTTTCCATCCCTACTTTCTTTTCAAAATTAGAGTATGCATATATGTATATTAATATTGCGAGAATTGTGTAAAATCGAAATTATTTAATATCGAAAGTTAAAGAACTTCATTTTCGTTGAGACAGAAGGATATATCGTTGAGAGAAGGGGGAAAGGTTTTTTTTTCTTTCATGTAGTGAGAAAATAAGAATACCTTATTGTGCATTAATAGCAGCGGAACATATTTTGCTATTTTCTTTCCTCCCAGACCAGAGTATACTACTTAAGTGACTTCTGTCGAAAGATAGTTACGGAGGCATATGAATTTAATGAGCAAAATCGGATTACCCGTTATCGTTGATGGAGAGGCAAGATTCCATAACGCGACGTCAGAGAAACTTAATTAAATGGGAATTCTTCAGGACATGAAGCAAAGCTGTATCGATAGTCTTGCATTTCGATGTGAAATGCATGAAATAAGTTAAGCGTTCTTCCGAGCGATGTCGCTTTTTAAAAGATTACGACTTGCTGCGATAAGACGAAATATATATCAATGCCTTTAAATAGCAATCTCAATTACGTACCTTTTTCAAAGAACATCTTTACAAATTTTTTACACTTTTTAAAATATTATATGAAAATGACGACGTATTTTTTAGGAATAGCAAATAAAAGAAGTTTCTTTAGAAGATACTAAACTAATGAGGAATAACTTTAACAGTCCTTATATCTTTTATTGTTTTTATCATTTTTAAATTAATTTTTATTAGCGAGCAGACGAAACTGCGCACCACGTTTCGCCTGCGATGAATGGAACTTCGTTTTATACGATTCGGCGCAAGGATAGAATTAACAATCAAGTGGAGAAGAGAAAGAGAAAAGGAGAGTAGGAATATATATTATGAAGAGGTTCTCTCCGTAATTGACGTGGAATTCCGAATGTTTAGGGTCGCGCGCTGCGAGGATCGACCTCTTTTGTACGCGTCGCGGCGATCACTCGTGTTTATAGTAATTATTCAAATTAATACACTAGCGGGACGAACGCGAGAATGCGGAGCGTTTTCGAGCTATACTGCGAAAAACGGTTTGAGAGACGAGGAGAACGAAACACGCTGTGCGATCGGCGCCTGTTCTCTCGCTTGTTTTGGGATTCCAATTACTCTTCGAGCGACTTCCGATAGCGTTCTCGCGGCGTCAAAGGGTAGTACTCCGCTTTGAGACTGCTTTCGCAACTGATGGCGGGGCAACAATGTTGGTTTTACGCGACTGCCGCGAGATAGACTGGTTTCGCGTGGCAAATTAAAGATAAGTGTTCGATAATCGGTTAAGCGTATATATCTATTAATTACTATTTATAGTTGAAACGCATCCAGCAATAATCATCCATTAATAATGTATTATTTACTGGTAAAGTACTATTTGTATCGTTTTCGTAATTGTATTCTTCTTTATTTACGAATTTTTCGATAAATTTGATATCGAATTTTCCCCAACGATAATTTGATATTGAGCCATTTTTTGTTAAAGTTGTTTTATTTAATTTTTTATACATTGTATGCGCCCACAGCAATACTTATTGTGATTTTATATATAAAAAAAGAAGACATCTTTATACGTTACACGCAACATTTGATATACGCGGTTATCTCAAAACTTATAGAGTCATAAAATTATTTCGACATTAATGCCATGGTTACGAATATTGTCACACCTCGTCACCGACCTCGATAAGATTCACGAGCCGAGATATCTCGGAGGGTATATTTTAAGTACTCTTTTCCGACTCGCAATTAGGCTGAATCATTCTTGTCACGCAACCGAGTGTTACCATCTCGGTTTTGCCTCGATAACGGGTCAGAATAACAGCGCTTGGCGTTGTTTTATGTATACGAACAAATAACGATGCAATTAAGTCCTTCTTCTATCCTTCCTGCGCAGCTACATCTCGGCCGTACTCGGTAATTAAGATTCGCCCTGGTTTTGAGTGCAGTCGCGGGTGATGTCGAACGACGCGCGTTTTATACTGTCGACAATCAGTTTTGCAAATTGTTTACAGCAATTATCCCAATTGATTCTATAATTATCCCTCGATCTGGTCCGGAGTGATTTGCTCCGCTAAAGTTCCATCTCGCCTCGCCACTATCTATATGTAATTAGTGGATCCAGATTAATTATTCATCATTCTTCCATCGTGTAAGAATGGGTATTCGTAATTATTACAAACATAAAATCGTTAAAACAATGAAAGTGACAATATTAACAGTAAATCTTACAAGATTGAGAAAAAGATCGAGAATCAAATGATACTCCAAGAGATACGGCAGTGTCTCGTATCAAGTGTAAGCGCCCGCGACGGGGACAGTAAAACCGAAAGTGTCTCCTGTATACCTCAAGAATCGAGTTGATATTTATCAGCATTGGAAATTAATATTGTTTTATTATTTTCAGGCAATATTCGCGATTATTTTCGCAACCTCAAAAAGTCGCAAACTTCGATTAGGTTTTTTTGAAGCCCAGGCGAGCGAGCCGGTTTCTTGATGCGAATTGCGCATCCAACGGCGTCCTCGTCGCGAAGTTAGAGGCTGTTATACTTTGTTAATTGCATCATTTCCATCCCAAGCTTCTCTTTTCTCTCTATCTCTCTTTACTTCCTTCTCTTCCTGTTCTTCTCTTTCCTCGTGAAAATTTCGCGACTGTCGACGGTTGTCGTTAATTACTATCGCGGTCGTTTCTCCGCGAGTTTCCCAGCGATTCGCTCCCAGCGATTTACGTTCATACGAGACTTATCGCGGATTATCGCGTCTACGAGAACGCGTGTTTCGCAAAATTGAGCTGTTACCGGCGGAATTTCGCAAGATCATCAAATTACATCTTAATAGATTCTTCATATTTTTTTCCGTGACATTGATTTTCTTTATGATGTATGGACATACATATTTATTTGCAATTTTAATTTACTTCTTTTTTATCTCGATTTTTGACAAATATTTAACGTTATCTATTCGAAACGCAAAACATAAAAAATATTTTTTGGAAAAAAAATACACTTCCCCATATTATCTTCAAATCAAAATACAAATGTACGATTTATAAGAACTAGAATTTGTTTTTTTTTTCTTTTTTGAACTTTGTTAAATTTTCTTATTGAAGATTTTAGATATTTTTAAGAATTATTAAAATGTTCGTATAACTGTTTATTGTAATGCTTTATTAGCACACATTCTGCAAGAATGTATTGGAAGTAAAACATTAAATTAAATTGGGGAATTTGTGATGCTTTTACTTTGTACAAGATCTTTCTTGGGATATTTCGTTAGCTACGTAAAAGTACATTCGCGTAACTTGCTTCTTACTGCAGAGTAGCAGAAACGTCACTTGATAATTGATGAAAAGGGTTTCTTTCTTGAAAAATGCTAGATTTTTAAATCTAACTTAATTTCCTAATAAAGAGAACGACTTTTATTGTTCGAAACTTGCTTTGAAGTTAAAAATTTCCACTCCTTACAACTTTGCGCTCTTCGAGGCAAAGTACTTTTTTTCTCAACGACAGAAATACACATCATATATACGTATAATCGTATATAGTCACCAAGATCTTAACCATATAACCATTCACAAAAAACGGCAAATGAATTTTATGTTTTTGTACGAATGTATTTAAAAAATGTTTTTCCTACAAAGATATTACGTTTCTTTAATTTTTTATTCAACTTATCTACTAATAGATATATAATTGTTACAATTTTCTTTTAACGAAGTAATTTATTGGCTAATAATCTTCGATTAGTTTAGTCTTTTTAGTTTCTCTCGAGACGAACCGGTTTCCATTTACATATTTATCTTTAAACGCAAATGAAGTTTTTGTCTTTTATTTCGTGGCTAATCGTGCACATGACGCAAGCGTGTGTCGATCAATACGAAAATAAGGAAAATAAAAGTAGTAAAAGCGGTCAACCATGCAATCTATGTCGAGGTGCGTTAAATCGGGTATTAGCGATTACGCGTAACATATTGCTGTTTATAGACTGATCGATCGTTATTAATTACGCTTTAAGGAAGACACGTGGCGTGTACTTCGAGCGTTTATCAAGGCTTGTACCTTGGTAAACCTTGAAATATCAGGAAAATATAATATCTTTCTCTCTTCTCTTTTCTCTTACACGCAACACACACATACGCAGACAGAGTGTATAAAGCCTACCCATTTCCAGTGTCCGTTTCTTGGTTCGTGCACGGTCGCCAACCCGCGACCTATTATGTCTCGCGTGAATGGCAGTGAGTGAAAGAAGCCACTCCCGAGCGGCCATTTTCCGCGAACAAAGACGGTACCTATGCCGATTTTTTTTTTCATATCAATTTCATCGCCGGCTCTAATTCGGTCTCATTGCACTCGCTTTTGTCCGCGCCGGTCTCTTTCTCTCTCTCTCTGCGCACCGTCTTAATCGGCTGTACCGAGGGGCAATAGATAATACAGAAAGAAATTCTATTCAGCCGAGATATTACATTTTTGTCTTTTCTGTTTCAGGTATGATCCATGAACTTCATCGGTCCGCAGACGTTCTCCAACGTCGGTGAGTCGTATCAAGGCTTGTTACATGATATTATATAATCGTTTTATTATAATCGAATTACGGACACTAATCCCTCTAATTTTTATCTAAGAAAATAAAAATAAAGAGATATGTATAATAAAATATCGTATAAAAATATATAATAAAATAATAATAATAATAATAAATCGTAACAATTTAATTTAATTAGAAGAGAAGTTTAGAAGAAAGTTTATATGTAGGAAGGGTTGAATATAACGATATCTTAACGCGTTTTCTTTTAAATTGAAAGAAAATAATTATATATATATATTTTTTTTATTTTTTAAGATTTTTTCGAATTTCTAGATCTAGATGATTGAGTTGGTCGTTGCGTTTAGTTCTCGACTACAGCGCATTTTAGATTTTTTTTTCATACCCCTCCGAAATTTACTCCTTGTAGCTTAGATCTATATTACTCTCGGTTTCGCTTTATTCAACCCTCGTTCGTTTCTCGAAATCTCCGCGAAAGCGAGGGAGCGTTTTCCTGCCGTTCCCCGACCCCGGCCAAGATCGAGAAAGCGAATCTAAGGATCTCGTGCTGCCGGGACGCTTAGATTTAACGCTCAGCCTCGCCGTTGATGCACGATCGGCGGAACAATGGCGACGGCGCGGAAGCCGCGAAGTAACGGGGCGCCGAAAAATAACGATAAATCCGTCGACGGGCCGGCGCGGCGGGCGGGCAAGCCCCCGTGTCCTCATCTCTCCGTGTTTACCAGTCTCCGTGAGTATTCCGGGCATACCCGGTAGAATAAATCACCCGAAGGGAGCTGGAGGAGGAGAAGGAGGAATAGGAGGCCGCGTGATCCTTCCTACCTATGCCATAGATCATCGGTAACGATCGGCATGAAAAACCGGGAAGCCCAGTCCGGGAGTGGCGCCCTTTCCGGGTGAAGGAAGCACGAAATTCATCGGCGATTCCACCGGCGACGCTTCCGCCGATATTTCCTCATTACAATGGCGAGGGCAACGAGATGGGAGGGTGAAAGGGAGAGAGAGAGAAAGAGAGAGGGTGAGCGAAGGTTTGGAGAGAACGAAGATGGGGATGAGTATAGCGCGAAGGTTGGAACAGCCCGCGGTTCCGATCAGATCGACTGTCCCACGGGAAGGACTTTCCCGGAAAATCCCTAAGTCAATCTGAAAGGATTACGGACGCGCTCGAGGAAAGTGGAGGCAGGGCGGTCGCGAGGTAGTCACGTGAAGGACGAGGGAAATTGCGTGTGATAGGTGACGGTGAATTGAGATAAATAATACTCGAAATAATGTCGCAGAGATGATTGGATTTCATTGCGGATATTTTTGACTCTTTTCTTTCTTTCTGCGTCGATCAAAGAGAGCCTATCCTCATGGAGTATACAATAGCAAATGTCGCATTATTATATTGTGTTGTAAGAATGAAACACGTTAAGAATATCGTTGCGTCTCTCGCTTACCATTTGAATCACCATGAACCATTTGCTTCGACCATCCCCAAGTTGACTTCTAGAGACTATAAATTTTGGATAAAATCTTCATATCGTTGTCAACAGTTAGATAAGTTCTTTTTCATGGATCTACGTGATCATAAATATAGAAATTGTACGTATACTAGTGTCTAGTGTATCGCAGCAAATAATGCACAAGCCATAAAGCAATTTCTCCTATTATTTCCGGACGAATATTGCGCGATTTTCGTCTCGTCCCTTGTGCAGTTGGCTTTCTTCGAAAAAGCGCGAAAAATCCTGCACGCTCGATGAAGAAACTCTTCGCAGTTACCGTAACAAGGAAATTAGAAATTTTATCTACCATCAAAGGAATTATAATATCGCAATTTTATGTATTATATTGACACTGTCGATTGAATAATGCGTTACAATTATGTTACTGTACATATTATACATGTATTGTATAGCTGTGCAAATGTAATAACACGTATTTGCATAACACCTGTCAGCGTAAATAATGCAATCGATGCGATCAGATGTCTGACAAATGTCTTGGGAGAATGTTTAACGTCTACAAGATTATCCGCGGCTTTGATAGTGACAGCAGGACGTTTGGATTCGCTGCATGTGGAGTGAATGTATATAGAGCATGCCGTTGACGAGCAGAGATGTCCGCGCGCGAACATCTGTTGACGCATCTAAAATGAGTCTCTCCCGCGTCTCTCCCTCTTTCTTTAGAGTACAGGAAGCTCGGAGCTAATGATTCTGCCTAACTCGAAACAAATGTCGCTCATCCCGACAGTAGTCGGGCTAGCGACTCCGTCCGGGCGATAAATTTGGCAGTAAATTGCCGCGTTAACCGTAACGTAAGTTATCTTAAACGTTCGGGCGGTTGCAGGTGCGGCTGACATTTTCTGTTGCGCCCGCTAAGGTTCCCTGACATCGTCGGTTTTTATTAAACTCGGCTATGTGACGGCAACTTGAAGAAGGCGCGGATGATCGAAGACACGCACCGAAAGATCGTTCTCGATTGTGTACGAAAATCTGATACTTACATTCCACATGAAAATTTCACGTAGCCTCATGAATTTTATACCTACGTGAATTACGCGTTGCAAGAGAGAGCTCGTTAATTAAAAAAATAATAATAAAAGTGTTTCTCGTTATTTATGCCTCGGCTGTCCCTCCTGAAATTGACGATTGAACGGGATTTTCAATTAATGGAATTATCGTGCCTCTATTTTCTGGCCGAATTTTAGCGGCATTACATTTTAACGATACCGTTTTATTACTAAAACAGATGTATTTTTTTATTAGTCAGCATTCCCCAGATATTTCGAGGCATAAATATCACATTCGGATATTTCGCCAAGTGAATTATGTCGGATGCTGGAATTGGCGAGCAATTTTGATATCAAATTTCAACGATAACCGGCCGCGTACTCGCTAAGGCCACGTGGGACAGAGAAGAATATCGCCGGATGAATATTTATGTATGGATAGTGAGCAGCTATAGCCGACATCCGTTGTACGGACTAACCTGACGTGTCCGAAAAAAAAGGGATATCGATTCATCAATATTTATGAACAAAAACGCGGACGTGATGAAGAATCTTTTGCACATCGAAGTAACGTAGGGTTACACTTTAACTGGAAACTGGTGTAAAATCGTATAACAGTGTAGCTTAAAGCGGCAGTTTAAAAACTTGCTGTTCTTTTTCATACAAAATTATAGTTAATTGAAGAATATCCATTTTCATGCCATTTTCTATGTAAATTTTCAAAGGAACTATTATTTAATATTGAGAACACAAACATAATAATTTTAATATAACATATAAGAATAATAATATTAAAAGCACTTTTATAAATGCTCAGCAACTTGCGGTAATGCAATTTTTAATTGCAGGTTATTATTTTTCGATAAAATCGAAGCTGGGATTTTGCACGAGGACGATCCAGGAATTAAACGAAAAGTTTGCTTAAGAGAATTGTGTTTGTAACAAACAACGAAGTATATTTAAAATAACAAGCTTAATATACAAAACTGGTTAATTTATAAGAGCGATTTTTGCAGACTAGCAATCTGTAAATGCACTCAATATGTATTCGTTCGCGACTTCGAATTACCGCTGTAATATATACCGCGAGAATACGCGTCGGACTCGCGGATAACTTTTAGAATCATGTAAAACGTAATCTTGATAGTAAACGAAAATTAAAACCAAAATTTGTGGGGTCGGTGGTTTTTGAAAGTTTTTTTAAAGTTTAATTAAAATCCTTCATGCCGTCAAATTTGTTTAATTATAAACGTCAAACTTGCGTAGCAAATTATAACTTTGCTGAATCAATCAAATTAATTTTTTTCTTTTTTTGTGAAAGCTCCGGTATTTCTAGGAGTCGCGTAATTTTGTTACATCTCTTTAAAATTATCATCGAGAAAGATGAAATCGGTTTGGTGCGGAAAATTCAGCCTAATGAAACCGGATGAAACGTGACTTTAGCTTCCGAACTGGACGTGACGGGCACGCGAAATTATCGAAATTTTATAACTTTTACAAGCCAGCCGGTCCGCGTAATGAGCTGACGAAGGAAATTCTCAAGGGACAATTTTCACCGTGCCAGGAATTCATTCTAGTTATATGGAATTGCCCGTTATTTGTGTTAACAAATTTCTTTCTCCTTTCATCGCGATTCTCCTGATAAAGAAAAATTGTTAGGCACGTCAATAACGTACGCGGTTGTCGAAGTATAATCAAAAGTCTGCAAAGCAATTACACATATCGAGTAGAAAGTTCTTATTCGAGAAGATTTTAAAGTTCAAAAATTTGGGTTTTCTGCACGCATAACTACGCACAGTAATGCATTTCATAATCAAAAGAATGTACAAATTTGCTCCGCGGTTTCTAAGTTATTATCATATTCGAATAAATTGAACTTTTATGTTTAATTAAATACTTTAACATAATATATAATTATAACATAATATAAATAATTTAATACATTTTTAATAAAATATAACAGTATATTTAATATATAATTAACATTTATTTGAAATATACGGATATTTGGTTATTTTTTCTTAGAAGAATAATGAAGAACGGCGAGAGATTATATGGGTTTAAATGTGTAAAGATGACTATGTAGAGTCGCGGGGGGGAGGCATTGTTGATATTATTACTCACTCCGAAGTGTTTAATCTTCGTTTCTTGGAAAACGATATTTCCAGGTTGACCTCATTCATTTAGGCCGTCGCGCGTGTCGCTTTCGCGTCCACCCTTTTCCGCTCAAATTGGACATAAAAAATTGCGTTCGCGAGAAACGCCATCAATTTAACTCTAAGTTTCCTCGCACAGGAACCACACATCTCATTCCATTCTGAATTATACGATGACTGCTGCACATTTTGTTGCGTTGTCATTTTTTGTTATGCAATTGTTAATTACGGATATTTCTCGCGGAAATATAGCTCAACAGAAAACAAATCAAGCGTCGATCAATGATGGAGCTCTATTATTCAATTTATAAAATAACATTCTAATAGTTAGATTAAATAATTATATACGTAGCACATCTACAGCATTAGAACTAATCCTAATTGTTGGTTCTGCGATTTATCTATTCTTTTGCTTTTATATAATATAGAGTTACCTATAAACAAAATGAGAACACTGTACATATTTCACAGCAATTTAAAAATCTTAAATAAAAAGTTAGACTTTTAATGTGTATTTGTAAAACATTTTTGATTGGCAACTGTGACACTGAGAATGTTCTGAAACGCGTTTGTGACACAAAACTCGGTTATATTACAATATTTCATTAAACTTATCACAAGGTTACACAGCAGGACTTTCGAGTCCCATTAACTGGCGGTTTCACAGATGTGCCTCTCGCACACGCGGTGCGTTGAACCAAACTCCGGCGCGAAATTTATAACCGGCATCACGGTCGCGGGAAAGAAGACAAGAGCGCGAGAGCGAAGGGGATGAAGAAAGAGCGCGCCGAACGCAACGCAGCGCACCCGCGACGTCGGCTTTCGCACATGCACAAGGGGCTAATTTACGTCGCGTAAAATATACGTTTCGATTTGTTGCAGGGTGTGAAAGCGGCCCGGTCACATCGTCATCTGTTGCGGAGTACATCCGTGACACGTGCGATGCATTGCATTTAATCTTATGTCTATATATTACATGCAATTATATATTCTCTCAAGATACGTATATATTATAATTAACGTATGCGTTCGACATAATAATAATATAGGTAATTAATTTAAAAAATGTCAACTTTGTACCACGATTAAGGCGCTTGAACTATTTCAATTACAGGCAAGCTTCTAGCGATTAGATTTATTGAAAGCGAAGTTAAAGCAGGGGTAGATCAACGGCGTTTTCTCGAGAAGCTCAGAAGGCACGAACGTCCTTTCGAGATTGAAAAGTTACTAAATAACCCGCTCAATCACGAGCTTCCGTCACGCCGTCGACGTCTGGCGGCTCAAAGTGAGAGAGACGAACGATGGATGGTGGCTCGTTGGTTCGTTCAATGTACCCTTCCAGGTTTTTTCTTCTTTTTTCGCTTTGTCCGGGACAATGCTTTAAAGGCCTCCATCAACCCCTTCTGTCGACCACCTATCCCCTCTTCCTTCTCCCTTCTTCTCGCTCTATCTCGCCAAAATTGAAATCTCTCGCATCGTCGACAAAAAGCAAAACTGTCTACACGTCGGTGAATCGCAAAGCAGTGGACTGCAGGTGCAGCGCGATGAGGTTTTGTCAATAGAACGGTCGAATCGCGTCGCTACGCTCGATCGCGAAATCGCTCGATCCTCTTTTTCTTTTTCTCTTCTTACTTCTCTTGTATTCTCATTATTATTTCCGATAATCAATTTTCCACGTTTCCGTTTCCTTCCAGCATTTTATCTTATACATATATTCTTTGCGATTATATTCGACGCTGTATAGTTTCCTGTGCAACTATCTTATTTCCCATATCGAAATATTATAGATTATAGATTAAAGGAATGTCGCACAGTTGTTTATATTCGAAGCAATTGGAACTTCATTGATATGATTGTATCTTCGTTATAATTGTTCTTTAAAAGCAGTACAAAAAATTGACTTCTATGCGTTGATATATAATACACAACATATACACACATGTATATAATGCGCGGTATAACATGTATTTTTTTTTGGTGAACGCTTTTGCGAAAGTTATAAAATTGAAGGTAATAATATAATCGGAGGAGAGATAACGATATTCCGCATATCTCTGCGGGGTTGAAGCGCGCGCCATCAATTATTGCTGCCATATTTCTCCCTTTTGTCCGTCTTACTTTGCGCAAGCAAATGAGAAGATAAATCGCGAACGAGTTAATTCTCGCGGGTGCATTTGTTGGCGCGCAACTTTATGATGCATTAACGCGCGGACGTCTCCACATCGCGCTTTGTCCACTGCCGCGCGCTGCGATCCATTATCTCCTATTTCGCCAATTAATATTAGTCAAATCCTAATTAAATTGCGACGCTTAAGAATTTCATTGGCGCGCGCAGCAGAAGAGAACAGTGAATAATAAATAAGTGTCAACCGTATATACGTACATGGAAGAAAATATAACTATCGTAAATCACAATCCAGAAAATAAACGTAAAAAAATAATTATGACAAAATTATAACTACGTAATAAATGAAAAATAATTGTCATTGACAAGCAAAAAACAGACCACGTCTAATGAAATGTTGATATACTTCTAGTGGTGATTGCAAATCTCATTATACACGTAATAACATTATGTTTCGAATTTACCGTTGTTGTTTGTCTGCGCACTGAAGATGACCTCATTACAAGTCGAAACATTTAACACTTTATTGGTGATATTTATTTAAAAATTTGATTGGCAATATATATTTAATAATAAAAACTAGCTTGGTTCACTAGCTCAATTTACTCTCTTTGGTTTTAGTCTATTTTAACTTTAAATAATTTATTTGTTAATTTTTTAACACATTTTTAAATTATCCAACAATATTAGCTATTTTTTAATTTGTTTGTTAGCGTATTAAAGAAACTTTTGTTTTATACGTACAATATGTCTAATTATCCGCTAATCTCGACTATCTACACGCCGCGGATGAAAACATTCGCATATTAATTTCGGCGACAGCATGCGACACGTGCATCGCTCCAACATGTGGATAACTACACGCGCGGATGCGCTTTGATGTGTTCCCTTCTCATTGACTCAGAATGAAAGGCCGTCGAGCTCTTCCCTTCAACGAAATAATCATCCGCATCAAGGATTTTCCGCGTAATTATCTTGACGATTAACCGCGCGGGCGCGGCCACCACATGGAGTTAATTCTATTCCTCCCCCCCTCTCCCTTACCTTGTTCCCCTCCGTTACTTACCGCGGGATGAAAACAACGCGCGCGTGCGGGACGGGAATACGAGAGAATGCCGTAATTGCGACTGATAAAGCCATTTCGGGGCTAAATTTATCGGAGAGGGTTTCGGAGCGAGCCACTACTCGATTATTTATCGTTTAACCCACGATTACTAATCGTGGCCTTATTGAATTCGACGCCGATGCGATTGTTTGGCGAGGAATGAAATACAATACGTTCTTTCTTTTTACAAATTTTTGCTCTATCATTTCCACGCACGTAACTTTTAAGTATTTTTTTTCTTTTAATTTTCTACTCGATCGATTTTGGGTTGTTCTCGCCGTTTCGATTAATTAATAGAATTTCTCTACGGTCTCGCTATGTTGAATTGTCAATTTAGCGACATTCCCGATTCTTGCGGTTGGAAAATTCGGGTTATACCAGTTTCACATATTCGCGACGATAATATGCAGCGCAAAATTCCCGGCCTTCATTGCACAACTGTCACATAATACACTGAATCGGTGCTGTCGCGGTAGCGATGGCATCGCAAAAATTTCGTCGTTGGTCGGTTTGATACGTATTATAGGTAATTAGCCCTTGTTGAATCGTAGCAAATCGATCGTGTTACTGATTATACATGTCGGAGATTGTATGCTAAACGGCAAAGGCGAGAGAAAAGGAAAATTTTTTAGGAAAACGGTACGGGTAGAGTGGCATGTGATAATTGTGTACTAGAATGAAACGAGAGAGTTTTCGAATCGTGAACAAAGCATCTAATATTTTACGCATTACTTGGATGAATTTTGTATCGGCGTGAAAGGATCTTGTCATTAGTCACAAAACGATTGCAATCTCTTTTCTTTGAAACGCGAACGCAATGAAAGTAACATATATAAAGATTCACATCCAGTGATTTTTATAATTAATCAAATAACTACAAATAATATTCATATCTCTCCGAGAAGGCGTAACACCTTTGAAAAAAATGCCACGATATGTGATTTAATATCATTTTAACACAACGCACATCATCAAATAAAGAGTATATGCTATGTAAGAAATTGAAACTGGTCGCATTCGAGAAAGGGAAATGAGAATGATAAGAGACGAAAAGAAACCGCCGTCTGCGCGAGCCCGATTACGTACGCACTCACTGAATCGGAGTGGACCCGCTAACAACTCTGTTAGTAAGAAATCTCATATTCTCGCGTGGGATTAACGTCAGGGGCGCTTTTCATGACCTTTCGTCTTTATGCGTTTTCCATGAGATATTTGTAAAGACGACGCATTGTAAGTCACGGCACGGTTTGGCAACGGAAGACGATGACGCGGTGGACGTGGTTGTGATTTAATAAACTTACGGGCATTAGATGTAAAAGGAGAGTTCTTTTCACCGAAGGTGAAAGCTATAACTGTAATGATGTTGCGCAAAAGAAATAAGTTTACGATCGTCGTTTGAAGAGCACTTATTTTTTCTACCTTCCTTTAACCGATTCTGTCGCTTTATCTTCTTTTCTTCTCTTTTTTTACTCCCTTCTCTTTTTTCTTTCTCCGTTTATACATTTCCCCTCTTCTTCTCTCGCCATTTCTATATTTCTGCATCTCTGTCGTAAGATCTCTAGTTATAAAGTCTCCTTCGAGTCGACATTTATATATGGTTAAACGAGAGGAAAAGCTGGCGCGAAGAAGGTTCAGGAAGACAGTAATTGGAGCGGCTACGTCCGACGATTATCGTAGGATTTAAGAAAGTGCGATGCAAATAATACCACAGTCGAATTAACAGATTTCGCCTTTTCTGCGGATTTAACAGATTTGCAAGCTGAAGGTTTAATTTATATACCAGCGATTTTTTATCATTTATATTGATTATTCATAAACGATTATGTGCAATAATCATCGAAGAATAACTGTGAAGTCTAATCGTTTAATTAAAATTTTATTAAATTTAAGTTGTTTCAAGGATTTACACGTCCCCTTCACACGTACAGTTTATTTATCCATAAAGTTCTATGTACAATATGTACGTATGTTTGTTTATATATGTACATATATCTTCTTTAAATAATTTCTTTAAATTGAATAAATTTTATTGAAAAAATCTGGGATGATATGTAACTTTATAAATAGATAAATTCATATTTTCATTACGTTAATAAATTCTTTTATACTTGCCTGAATAATACATTTTCAACATTCCATAAATTTTACATTGTATTAAATATCGAATTCCATTCTTATCGCAATAAAAATAATATCTCAAATTGAAGAAATAAAATCTCTTTGAATTGCATACAACGTTAACGAGCACATCGTTCATTACCGTGCGGGTGATATCGCGTTCTGCAGAGGAAAAAAATCTCATTTTTTATCGCATGGCAATTTTTGCGTTGCTACGGAATATGATCAAGAGAATTTTGCTCGGTAGCTCGTAACACAGCCAATTTCGCGATTCGCGTCCACACCGGACGGTCGCATTCTGGCAATTCTACTTCAGTGTTTTTGTTCCATTTAGAGGCAGATGTTTCTCACGTCTGTCTGCACCCGAGAATTTTTCTCCGTGGTTCTCGACTATTGTTCATTCATTCCGCCTTATTATGTAATTCCGATTTTTTTCACGAAGACCGCGAAAAATTAATTTAATAATTTTCTCCTCTTAGACAGAATTGGAATTGGAAACCAGCAGAAATTAAATTGTTAAAACTGTTAGTTATGTAATTAAAGAGGTGACGTTTTAGCTCGTTCGCCTTTTGACGAATATTGTTAAGTTTCGATAATTGCGCGAAATGAATAAGAATTATTTATTGTAATATCATATACCCTGTTAAATATCTTAATAAATATAATTAATTAAGATAGCAGTAGAACAAATTATGCAATTCTATTTAATTATATTTTACTTATAACTTGCTTTGCTGTGAATTAACTTTTTGACGTTGTTTTTCGATTGATTTATCTGAAATTATGACAACAGACAAATGCATCAATGTCATGCTTAATTGCTTAATGATTTTATTTTGTGTTTATATTCGTTAATTACTCGCGAAGAGAGTTGGAATTACTTAACGACCATATTTCTCGGCTATTCCATTCTTTACATCAGATGTAGAGTTATCTTCTCAGATTGGCAAAGGCCCAAAAACTGTAGCCGCGTCTTCTAGCGATTGCGTAAGATCGCAGAGAAATAATACAGTTCGCGTGCGATCACGCGTGCGGGAAATATATCGAAGTTGAAAACGTTTCCTTTCCCTCTGGTATCTCGAAGTCCGGGCACGCTCGCACCGTCTTGCGCAGCAAGGTGGAAGGGAAAAGGAAGACGTATGAACCGAGAACACCAGAAGTCGGATTGCTCGAATTGGTTGAGATATGGAATGCAAATATCGGATGAAAAAATATTGAAAAGTTTAGCCGATTTGCAGAAGCGACCGAGCCCACTTCGGACTTTGGGATTTTACTTTAACGGGCTTATATAAAAGCGGATAACTACGTCTCTTTATATTCCGTAAAGAATAAGCTTTTCCGTTTCGCAGCAAATGGAATGTAAATATAAAGACATATAATCCCATCTTTTAAAACAATCTGTAATTTAGTTAATAAAATAAATCAAATTTTTTAGATACTTTATTAAAGAATCAGACATTTAACATTGGTAAAGATTTATTATATCTATAGAAGCTCAGATTATGTGTTTATCAGGATATTAATTATAATTGCTATATATGCAATAATAATACATTAAACTTGAATGTTTCTCTGAGATAATCATAACTTCAAAGTTAATTATAAATTACAGGATCGCGCGCGCGCTTTGTAGATAAGTTACAGAATGTACATATACATGTCTTCAGTACTTTTCTTTAATCTCCTTCTAATACCTTTGTCCTCTTCGTAACATTTTTCGTCTTATATCATGTCGATCGATTTCACTTTCGCAAAATAAAACCCAGGCACACTTAGCTGGTGCGTTTTTGATAGCCGTCGATTGCTTCGTCTCGGAACGAACATGGGAAGGAACACAATGGTAATCCCCGCAGAAGTAACGGAGGGGGCGAGAAAATAAAGATACTCAGGAGATTCAAGCGCGCGCTAAAGGAAACCACCCTCGACGAGTCTTCTCGCTGTTAATGCGAATTTAATGCGTCTCCGTTTTTTCTGTGCTATCTCTCTCTTTCCCCTCTCCCTTGCTTCCAACGAGCACATTTCTTTCTCATTTTTTTCCTCCATGCCATTCACAACAAATCGCAAGCCTGAAACTGGCGATCTGTCCACCGCAAAATCGTTTTGTTTCCGTTTTGCAATGCATTTTCTCGATATATGAAGGATAACGATAATGTGCAATATTTAAATATTATTAAATGTCATTAAATTAGAGAAATCTAACAATTTGGTATCATCACGGGAGAATATTTAAGTGATAGCTTTTTTCTCCCAAATTTTTGGAAATAATGTATCCTTGAAAAGTTTGAAACTTATATTATTATAGCTGCCTAGAATAACAATGCCTGCTTAGAATAACAATATTCTGCGCGTCATTTTTATCATTTCCCGCCTTTTATTTTGTAACTGAAATTTTGTGGTGAAATTCTGGTTGAGGAAAGGCAGAGACTTTTGCATTCCTGACGTTCTGTGGCCGCGCCCCGCGGAATCTCTCCTAACAGAAAGGCACGATTGACCTTCGCAGGAATAACCATGCGGTCGCGGGAGTAACGTAAATCGGAAGTCGGTGGTGTAAGGGTGGTAGTAAGGGTGTATTCGGCATTTCGATTCTGACGGCCGAGGGGCGAACAGAAGAGGAAATCCCGACGGGAATCGGCAACCACCACTATAATTATAAATTGATTTATACCGCGACAGTTATTTTTGTTGTAATAAAAATATTTTTAATGCATTTTTCGAAGTTAATAACATTTGCTAATTATTATCATATTTTTATTAAATGTTTTGTGACAAAAATTTAATAGATAAGTCTCTTATATGTTACGCGTTGTGTAATTTATATGCGCGAGAAACTTCTTTGGAAAATTCGTAATTTCGTTTCTTCTTATTGAATTGAATGACAAAACGATTGAGGGAATTTCGCGAAACTACACTGTCAAATGAATACATCGGTTTGCGAAGAGCTAAAGAAAAAAAAGTTTTCGTGAAAGTCGACGAACAATGGACGCGCATGATCCTAATGGCATTTCCTCGAGTGTCTTTCATGGAAGAGATTGGCAGAATCGAGCGGCCGGTGGTATCTGTGAAAATGGCTCGATCGTGTACCGCCGGAAGGGATAACGATGTTTGTTTTCCAGAGAAAATCGCGTTAAGCACACGCTACCGCGCGTCTTTACAAGGTCGATACAATCAGATTGCGAGTTCTTAAAAAAAAAAAAAAAAAAGACATCGCAAAACCCAAGACAAGTCTCCGTTTTCTTTCCGTTTCCTAAATATTGTTAAAAAAAGAAAAAAATAGAAAAATTTGATGGCGGTTTTAAAGAATTAAATTAGAAACGATTGCGCTATGGACATCAAACTTATATTTTAAACCGTGAAAAATATTTTTTCTACGTGGATACCCATACACATATATGCAAAACGATGTTACATGATGTATAAAAACGCATGTGAACAATATGCAGACTGCATTTCTCCTGTCAGCTCGGAGATTATGGCGAGATCACGTCGACGGAAAGCTAGTTATTGCAAAGTCGTGGTTGCATTATATTCGAGAAGAAACGACGCGTGTAAGAGACAGTGACGAATACGCGTGCGAGCTACAGCTTCCGCAAAGTCGGATTGCCACAGCAATCGCTATTCTCCGGCGGGACCGGTCGGAAAAATAGCTCTCATCATCTAATTGTGCAGCCCGGAGTCCAACAATCTAATTATGCAAAGCGTTCTTTGGAGGAGACTAGAGTTCCTCTAGTAAGAGTTAGGACACCGTCCGCCATTAACAGGGGAGAAGTTAGTGGGAGTGAGACAAAGCACATCCCGAAATACGAGAGGGGAGAGGCTGTCTCTCTCGATCGTTCGCATAATTCCCTGTTCCTAACTCTTACTAGAGGAGACCGCAGCACCTGAACAACGCGCGTGCCATTCCCGCGTCGTTCCTGCTTCGCGAATTATACGTATATATTAAGTATATTAAAAGAAGAAATCCAGTCGCGCTGACTTTTATGCACCGTCGCCGTTCACGCACGCATATCACACACACACACACACACATACCGATAGTATCGCCGATTTCAACAGGGAATAAAAAGAAGTTCCAAAGACCCGGGCGCGCGCGCGGAGTGCGTTTTCCCGCGGGTGGTGGTGCGAATAATTTAACACGAAACGCAACGAGAGAACACGGCAGACGGCGATTCACGGCCATTCAATAGCATCGGGCATTATTTAGTCGCCGGGAAGCTCGTTACCGCGCCGGCAACCGGCAACGTCGTCCTCGTCGTCGGTTAACCAGCCAGCTAGACTCGATTCACTCCTTCCCCGACTCTCGTCGAGAACTCCGCTATTAATACCACCGCGGTTTCTTTGTTCGCCCTTCCCGCAGTTCCCGCTGACAACGGGAGTTCGCCAATGCCGCAGCCCCCGACTTTTTCATCCTTCTGATGCTGTTCCCATTCTGTGTCTTTCTCTCTCTCTCTCTCTTTCTCTTTGCTCTCTAATCACTTTCCACCCTAGACTGCCACGCGTGCGGTCCAAGCAACAAAATCGACAACCATTGACATGCGAAGAATTATTTTAAATTATCACTAATATCCACAATAGCTGTACAAAAAGTGTTGACTTGACGAAAGGATATCTCTTTTTAAAACATATATTTAAAGATAATACTCTTTTTGTATGACGTTTCTGTCATTATTTCGCGAGTAATTTTGTACAGCGGTATGCTTTACTTACTTTTAATTCTACCATTGAAACTTACGATTATAGTCGAAAGCACTTTTCCATAGTTTTTGTGTAAAACATTTTTTTTCTACTCTCTCTCTCTCTCTCAATAGTACTAAAATTACAAAATTCAATAAAATATTTCAAGTAGTGTAGATAAGATAAATATCCGAGTATCTTTTTCTACAAATAGTAGTAGATATAAAGAAGATAACAAGAGTGTCTCTAATAAAAAACTAAAAACGTCATTTATTCCTAAAAAATAACAAAAGCATATGTCGGAAATAGGAATCTATTCGAATTCGTACCGAATGTCAATGTCATTCGCTAGAATAGATCATTCTCGCCCGGCTTAATAGAACTGGTAGATCGATCTTCTGGCGGCTACGCGACGCATCATAGCATTGACATTCTGGTCATGTCACAGCAAGGAGACAGGTCGGGGAGAATTATCAGGAGGCAACAACGATGGTGAGATGCAAGCGAGAGGAGGCGACGGGATTAAAATTCTGCGCGCGACTTCTTCAAGTTAAATTAAATCTAGGCGGGTTTCTTCTTGTGGCGCGGCGCGTATCACAAACGTAAGAAAAAAAAACTGCGGATGAAGATACATGGTAACATGGTAGATAGATAAAGAAAGAGAGAGAGAGAGAGAGAAGAGGAGAGGAGAGATGGGTGGTGGGATATCACAACAGCGATATTGTGTCTATCAGCGCGGGTGATGATCACGCAGCTGATAGTTCACTGATTGTCAGAAAGGGAAAGGAAAGAAGGACAGAGAGAAAAAAGATTTATAATTGTGGCGGTGGATATTACTGAGATATAAATGTTTTTTCCTAAAAGTTACAATATCACAAAGTTGCATCGACTAAAATAAAATTTATACAAACTATACACTGCGATCATTATTATGCTTTAATATGAAAATTATTATATTCAATTATATAATTGGTAGAATAAAATTAAGACATTTTCTTGTGCAATAAGGCCCTCCCCGGCTATCGAGACTATTATAAACGTAATCGGCCAAGCCATTATTGAAATCCGATAATCATATCTCGGCTGAACTAAACAGCTCGCGCTAGATGTCCGGTCTATCCGTCATGCATATATAGTTGACGCGAAACATGACAGTATATCTTGATGCGTGGCAAACACTGGTCATTGATTCCTTAACTGATGTATCATCAAAAGAAGTCATTAATTCTCGTTAAATTTTAAAAGTGGGCAAACTTACACAAATGATGAATAAAAGAGAGGATCCCCCTTTCTCTCACCCCATCTCCTCTCTCCCTCTCTATCTCTTCAACTCCCTTCCTCCCTCTCTCTTTTTCTACTCAAGTACCGTATTTTTCTAGATCGCCTGGTTTGCTCGCGCGCACAGCACGGATGAAAGCCCGTCCTTCTTTGCGGTGCTTTGCCGGGATTTCCCAGTTATCAACGCACGACATATTTTAAGCACTTGACGCACCGTGTCCCCTGTCCGCTTCCTTTAGCGCATTGTCGCGAAGCTCACTGACCGGAAATGCGGACACCCTTGAGAGAGCCTATACGTTTGTACCTCCGGGTTATCCAGGTTATGCTTTTGTTCGCACGTCCTCTCGTACACGTCGGCCGGAAATATCGTCCCTTTTTTTCGTTGCGCAAGAAAATGTAGAAAGAAAGTTTTGAAGATAGTACGAAAAAGTAATCGTTTATTATCGTTCGGCGAAAAACGTTCGCCGTAAAGCCGATTACAAAAACACACGCTGATTTTTATAACCTTGTTGAACTATTGCGATTTTTCAATAGTTTATTGGTTTATATTTCTTATATTAATTTTTAAAAATTATTATTATCATTGATCGAATTCATCGCTGATGCCTCTCTAATATTAACAATTCGATAAAAGTAGATTCTCTTGGTTTTCGCGCCGCTTTGAATTATTTTCTTTTTTTCCAAACCGTCACCAAAACGAGAAGGCTCGAAGTATGAAATTAAATGAAATATACAAGAGATTTCTCTCTCTTTTTTTCTCTTCCTTTTTTGGAGAAGCTGCCCGCGGGCCACGAGTCTCTGGTGCGGCCGGAAGAGAAGTGCTGGCGCAACCAGTACGGGAGGATAGGACGCCGCCGTTGGGTGGTTAAAGACCGACGCGCGACGACGGCGAAAAAGGGCTGAGAAGGGGAGACAACCGCGATGGATAAATACAATAGTTTACCGAGACAAAAGAAGCGTATTTTATGGGAGGTGTAGGAGACGACCATTCTCGGAGCGCACGTGGTTGTTACGATTGTACAATACTGTCGTCTGGTTCACGGCTCGTCGTGGTTTACCACCGCGATATACGTTACACCTTTTCTCTTTAACTGTGTCTCGAGTGCCATAACTCAGGGCGACGCGATTAGAAATTTCAGTCGCACGGATGAAAATTTATAAGATTATCTTGCGCCGAAGTTTGAAGTCTAGATTTTTCCCCTTTTTTTATTAATTTGAAGCCCATCTTCGTTATCGAAGTTTACACGAAGTATACCAAGTTTACACTAAGTACACACACAGCCGGAATCTCAAGAAACTTCTTTTTCATCGAGGAAGAGCTCGAGGAATTTTAATAAATCAATCTTCTGTCTTTCGTTAGAGATTTTTAATTAATATCGCTATTTAGGATGGAACGAAAGTAATTTCTCCCTTTCGAGTGTTCGGACTTGGACGTTTCACGCAGAAAGTTCGAAAAATTTTCGGCAAACCATTTTTGTGAACAAAAGTAAGAATTAAAGAACGATTTTTCTTCTTTTTAAACGGTCTTCCAGTTTTTCGCCTTCTACTTTTCTCTTTCTGACCTTATTATTTACATTAATACTCGCTCTGTTCTTTGTTGCTCAATCAAAACAGTACGGCTTTGACCAGTTTATGCGACGAATGAATCATAGATCCGGCGAATTTGCAATTGCTCTCGTGAGTGTACCGCCCTCGCGAATGCACTACTTGCATCATCGCTCCCTTTCTCAATCTCTCACTTTGCTGCTTTGCTCCACCCTTACCTCCTCCTCCTGCTTTTCCCTCTCTCTCTCTTTAGCTCTCTCACTCTCTCGACATTATTAATCCGCTACCTACAACCGTTTATCGTCGTCTGCATCGTGCGCGGCCTCTACTGTAAGTTATAAATCTCACCGGCGACGAGCCCAGATCTTATCGAGTCTCCAGTCAACTGGACACTCCCGGCAGCGAGTCACATTCTCTTTATCGTTCATCAGTCGCGTTTACCGATTAATGAGAACCAACGAGCACGGAACGTTATTCGGCGAAATGGTGTGCTCACGCGTGACTGATCGTTCGTCGTTTCTCCGATTAACGCTCGCGTCTTACAAACAAGCGTTTCATTTGCTCCATAATCTATGATTTCATGTTCTCTCGCTTACCTATTAATTTGGCGTTAATAATACGATGGTGCACCGTGGTTGCATACATAAATTGCTCATTTGCAATAATGCAAACGAGCAATTTGCAGACTCGGCAAAAGGACATGTATTATTTGGGTCAGATTAAATGTATGTGTATAGTGTACTTGATATATTTGTTTCTGATTCGATCACTTTAGATAAATACGAGAAATCTATTAACTTCGAATGAAAATAATCATCAATTTGCTTGATGGAAATGTAGATGTATAAAACCGTTCGCGATGATATGTCTTTCTGTGCAAAATGTGAAATGCGAGGAATCCCTGAAGAATCCTCCGGTCCCTCCTTGACAAGTGCGTCAGAAAATCGGTGGCCCCTTCGTCCTTATACCGGCGATAATGGATAGAGGGAAATCGATTGGGATGGATCACGCTTCGCGGGTTACCTCCATTCCGATCGCTCGTGTGCAACGAGGCGCGGTAATTCTTTGGTCGTTCACGCATGAAGAATGCAGAGCTACCCGCGAGCAACCCGATAATCCCCTTTGGGATGACCATCATATTGGTCACATAAACGTGGAGGGTGAAAGGGTGAATTATGTACGGCTGTTGTGACCCAATTTTCTATCGAAGAAATGTGTCACGATGCATTTAAAGGTTTATACAATGATAAACGAATGGAAAATATCAGATATCGAATATAATTGTTGTATCTAATTAGCTGCAGGCATTAATTGAAGTTAGCGTCAACGATTTATTAATTATTGTTGATTATTTAATATGGATCTTTCTCCTTTTATCTACGTCTTCTTCTTCTCTCTTAAATTCCTTCCTCTTCTTCCTTTCTCTTTTTTCTTTTTCTATTGTATCTAAAATGTTGTCATACGTTGCACTTTATTACGATGGCACTTATGTGCTTTGTTAATTATTTCGTCGTTAAATAACACACAAATGACGGATTATCTGTGTTCAGCCCGGAGCTCCCGTTCAATACGACTACGATATAGAGAAACATCCGGCTTTCAAAATACGATCCTGCAGGGCTCGATGTCTGCAGGAAGGACTGTCGGGAATTATCCGCATTATCTTCCCCTTCTTCCCCCCGAATTACTCTGCATACTACGCCTCGTACTACGCATAGGCCCGCGTGACTGTTTATTGCGGACACGTACCGAAATTGTGCAACGCGAAGTGTAGGATGCGATCGGTCCCTTGTTTCAGCCCTACGTACAGGATATTCTATCGTCGGCAAAAGACTTAATGATAAATTGTTTGACTATCTAGCTGATTATTTTTTATAGTCAAGACTTGACGGAAGGCTTAATTAAGAAGGTAAATTTTATCCTTTCCCGAGAACGCGTCTCGCGTTAATTTACTGCAGTAGTGTACAAACTGCTCGTTGATTTATTGACGAAGTTTTAAGTAATTACAGTGACTCTGAACGAAATTGATCGACAAAAGTTCCCGAAATTCATAAACTTTAAGAAACATATTATTTACATACTTTTAATATTTAATCTTTATATCGAATGCACTAATATACCTATATACAGGAGAAAGTTTAAACAAGTTCCAACTCACTTTAAAGGAATTGTCGCAAAATTAATGCGCCAATGGACAAATTATATATCTTGCAGCGTGTCCGACATTCGTGCGACGCGGTATGTTCAAGCTCATGCCTAACGAGCCGAAAGAATAGGGGAACTCGGCGATGGACCACTTGTCCGGCATAATCCGCGCGGTCTTTCCTTCTCGTGTTACCCAACGATGACGATCACCCTCGCAATCTTTTTCGCCCTTTTACGGCTATCCCTCTGCATGTGGAATCCTCTCGGTGGTACAACATACAGTATGGTCCATCGTACAGTAATAATATGCCGAGTATATATCGATGAGCTTTAGTCTGCTGGTTCGCAGAAACGACGAGGGCATCCGGAATTTAAATTCCCACCACGGAATTCTCCCTTTGGCCTCGACGAGAATGGCTGCAAGGGCGGTGCTGCCGACGGCGACGTCGTCGTCATTGCCGTCGGAGGAGGGTCAGGTAGTGAAGGTAGTAGTTTGAGGTGGCAAAACTCAAACGGCGCGCGTGCACCGTGAATTTCGTAGTAAATATATATACCTATGTGTGCGTGTACAAACGAGTACTGCACACGAGGGGCCAGTGTTGGCGATTTAATCTTCTTTTTTTGCAGCAACGGCGGCGCTTTTGATGTAAAAGTGAGCGAGACTCGATAACTCCGATCGGATTTACTTTTTCTTTTTTCCCTCCTTTTTTCTGCAGGCACAGAACGCGAATTCTCGCGCGAAACAGGTAAAAAGTTACGTTTGATACTGCGCGTCGTTTATTTATTTATTTATTTATTTATT
>NW_020213188.1:721436-726858 GCF_003070985.1 Temnothorax curvispinosus | reverse complement strand
GTAGAAGTTTTGAATGGACTTGTTTTTATGCACGCTGCAACATGCATGCGTGAGTAAAATTTAGATTAAAATAAAATTGCTGATCAGATATCAGATCGTGACGATTTTGCGTCGGGTGCGCCAGAATTACAATCGCTCGTCGTCGTCGCATCATCGCGAACGAACGGGTTAAAACTTCATTCGCGCCAGCCGGAAATTGCGCGGCGGCGATAATTTATTATCAACGCGTCGTTGATTGAGAATCTACCAAATTCAGAGTGAAAATGCGAATCCGAAATCGGGACGCGAGCTAGATGTATTTACGCAAACTTTTGTGGAGAGAAAGGAGAGAAAGGAGAGGGGGGGAGAGAGAAACAAAAAGAAAAACGCAGAAAATGCGCTTATTACGCGATGCAACTCGTGCCCCTGCCTTCCCACTTTCGCAATCTCGACCTGCGTTTTCGTTTAAACGCTGTTTAGGGCGCAATAACGTCGTCGTCTGGCGCGCTGCCACCGGACGAGAACTTGTTACCGATGCCAGTCGCGTCTCCGCGTATCTGCCGGGCTAGTTCTTGCAAATTAAAAGTCCCCTTCATCTCCCTGTCCTTCCTTCCCGCTCTCGTGGAGATGCCACGGCCGTGCAACTCGGAGAGACAACATATTTTCCCCGCACCGTTGATAAAGTTGTCGCTGTCAGAGGCACACTCCAGTCCGAGCAATTTCAAATATACGGAGCGGTTCTCGGACCTTTTAGCTCTCGCTTGTCTCGCGAGGACGTCGTGTCGTTTGTTTATTCTTCCATCCCGCTCCGTCACGTCAGACAGTAATCTGCATCTTTATGTCAAAAGAACTCGTGTATTTTTATTAGCAATGAGATATTCAGGACTATATTTCGTACGCGATTTACTTGCGCAAATATTACCGTCCCTCTTGACTTGCTTGCTTGCTTTTAAAGCGCCAACATCGCTTACGCGGGTAAACGCGATGGAGAAATCGCGAAAAAGTTTCGGGGAAAGCGCAGGTTTTCCCTGACGATGTCGCACACCGCGTTGACTGCCGGAGAAACGTAGAAACGGAGGTACAAGCAGGGAGAAGAGGGAGGAATAAGCAAAATCTGTGATTATTCTGTCTGAAGAGTTAGCGAGATGAAGAGGGATGGGGAATAGCAGGAGGGAAGAGACGAAGGATCCACGAAGGACTATTGACAGCATCGCGACAAAAGTATTTCTCCGAAGTATCTCTCTCATGGGGGAGAGGGGACATGTATACACGTATATCTCTGCCATCCTGTCTCACTTAAGACTACCCCGCGAGAGATGTCTATTAGTTTTGTCATATCGCATCGCAGCCCGGCGCTCATCGGCCTTTCGTGTAATTCCACTGAAATTTTTACGCTTCGTTACCTTTCTTCGTAGGGATTCGGTATGTCCCTATTTTGGTAAAAATTTGACATGAAGGGACCTTGAAAAAATAATAGTATTGCTCCCAATGATATGTGAATAAGTACCCCCCCCCCAGTATCTAATAAAAAATTTGAATAACTTATAATTTATTTTGTTAACGTTAGTATCTGAGTGAGAAAAAAGGGAGGAAGAATGTTCTTTTAATGACAGACTCTTTGACTTGGAATCGATTTTTCTTTAACATAAAAAATATTATAACAAAATATTATAACTAAAATAAGAGATGTTAAAGAAACATTATAAAATATTAAAAAACATTTTATGGAACTATATTGTAGTGAATGAAATTAATGAAATACTGCAGCTCTACTGTTTGAAATGCAATCGCCGCTGTTGTAATTATTAATAATCATTATTGCTGTTATAATTAAATATTTTTCAGTAATTTAAAAGTGCGCTTGAGAAAATACAAAGATTTAAAAATGCGTTTGTTCGCATCTTGGAGCAATCGTTGATCAGTGAAGCAATTTCTAAATATTTATGTATATGTATCAACGTCGCGTTTATTAGAAACTTTTATGACATGCCCGTCCCCTTGTTTCGTACGCGCGATACACATTTTCCTTTGAATTATTTATAAAGTGCGTGCGTACGCGGAGCGTTTTAATTATTCGCTTGCCTCCGCAATTTCGCATTTCGCCGGTCGCGTTTGTCGCCGCGGTCGACAAACATTTTCACCGTTTTACATTATTGTCTCACCGGTAGATTGTTTAAACCTATTCCTGAAAAATAAGCGAAAGCAGTGTATTTTTCATTTGTTTCTTGCGACACGATACAAGAGGTCTCTCCATAGATCTTCGTCGCTTTAGTCGCTTATCCGAAGATTCGTGAGATTTATTTTCGCGGACGAATCGGCTAATTACGGTCGAGCTTTTAACGTTTCCGCGAAATCCGAAAGCCGTTTGCGTGCCGCGAAACATCTGTTGGGGAGACACGCGTAATGTGGCACGCGACGGAAAGCAAAAGCAAAAGCGGGAACATTGGCAACGTTTCGAAACGGCACGCCTCTGCATTCGACTTGCCACTCGACTCGGCAACTTTGACGATTACATAAAAGAAGCAGCTCAAATGGAATTTGGTCGAGGAAAAGCCTGCCACGCATGAATCGCATTCGCGGTTATATTTAAAGATATACTAATATCACCGAGCTCCCAAATGCCGTATTGGGCAACATTTTCCTCTTTTTCCCTAATTATTAGCGGGAGTTCACTTTCGTTGATTCACTCTCTGCAATCCATCGGATATTCTTCACAAAGAGAGGCGCTTGGAGTCGTTTAAATAAAAAGCAACGCGCGAGTCTCAATGATATACACACCCCAGATATAATGCCATTCAAAAGTACCGGTAAAAATGCAGGTCGTCACGATAACGTGATTAAAAAATACAATAGAAGTACATTATATGAAAATTGACAAAAAGGAAGAAAAGAAAAAAAGAAGAAACGAAATAAATATTTAAATGTGGGAGGAAAACAGAAATTTGCTCGACACGTCGCCGTCGCAGACACCAGTGGGATCAACGAGGGGGACCAATAAACTTTCAACGGGGTCATTGTCGTCATCGTCATCGTCGTCGTCGTTTTTCACCATTTCACTTCCACTCGAAAACTTTCATTCGACGTTTTCCACGCTTATTAGCGCGAGTCGACGCACAGTTCAGCGGGTTTCAACGTTCGACACAATGAATTTTTTCGCGTGGCAGTGCCGTATTCGATATCTATACCTGTATACGCGCATTGAGAGACGACATCGAGAGACGAACGGTGGAAAACGGGAACCGTTGATGATCACGGATCAGCGAAAATCGCGAAATGACATCTAGGTTTCGAATGGCTTCCTGTACGGGAGATTTGTCTCAGCGATGCGAGACAGCCACATGATTGGCATGAATAGCTCTTAAAAATTATACAATTAACAGTAATTATTTATTTTTTTATAACAAAAATCTTTGCTCTTTCTGCATTTATTTCATTAGAAGATATAGCTATTTGTGTAAATTTTGGAATCACTCTGTAAAATTAAAAACGAATAGATTATGCAAAGCTGTACTACTTTTAACTTTTAACTCCTAAAAATATATATACTCGTATTGCATTGTACAAACATTTGTAAATTGTAAACGAACAAAAGTGATTCTTATAGAATAATCGAAGATATTGACAAAACCAAAGATGAGAATCGATTTACAGGGCTGAAAAACTGTAACGATAATTTGAACAGGCTACAACGATGCGTGCAAATCGCGGTATTCGATGATATTCGACTCATCGACGGAGATGAACAAGATAAAATGGTCATATCGAGGACATGGTTTTAATTGGTTTTAATTAGTAAAAGTTCTCCGGTATTATCGGTTTATTTTCCCTAAAATTTGCCGTGTAATCGCAGTTTGCTCTTTCATGTTGTCTTTTCTTTTTTTCTTCTTTTTCTTTTCAATTCATCTCGCTGTATGATGAATGGATCAAAAGAAACGGCATATCGAAGAGCGCTATCATTGAGCAACAAACCTCGCAAACCGCATTGAATGGAATTCATTTTAACGAGATTACCCCAATCGTTCCAAAAATAAACCGTCCCGCTCTCTTCAACCCTACGTCGCTCGGTACTTATAATTTGCGATACGGGGGTTTCGTGTTCTCGTGTATGATAGTAATAATTCTCTTCGTGTATGATAGTAATAATTCTTATTGTGATAAACATGTACATGGTAACGTGAAGAATGAATCTTGGCAACGAAACGATCGGCAGAAACTATGGGGGAAACTAATGATATTATTTCCTAACATAATTGTGCAATTGTGAAGACAATAGAATGAAGGTTATGCATACATTTTTGCTTAAAGTTAAATTATTGTATTAGGCAACTAATTATGACGAGTCACAGATTTTTCAACAATTGATATATTTTAGCATGATTTAGCAAAATTTTAGATCCTTTTTTCACAATCTTCATCTTTCATATGGAGAGAACAATGTGTTATTATAAATATTATAAAGATTGAAAAGAAACAAGTATATATTTCTTATATTTAATCTTGTGTTTTAAATAAATTATTTTTTTTTACGAATACAGCACACCTTATTGCATTATCATTTGAGACTGTACGAAAGAAACGTAACATAATCGCATGCTTATGAGCTGTAGTTATCTCGTGATTTCAGCGTAGTGAGATATCATGCTATATATCTGGGAGCACAATGAATGCGCGTGCGAGACATTTTTTTCCTCTTCGACATCTTTTTCTATGCGATCGAACGCACTTATCGGGTATTATATCTGCAGGGCCGACTCTCCTCCCTCTCATCTCTGCGATATAAATCGAATCTCTGTCGTCCTGATGCTGCGCGACGATGCAGCGTGCTGCGTACAATTGCGTGTCGTGATGTTGCGTTCTTGTATCTTCTTTCACGCTTCACCACGACGACGTCGGATAAATGATATAAAGTCATACACCGCGAAAGAAGAATAAGTTTCAACGAGAAGAAATTATTGCGAGGTTTTAACAAACGATCGGCATTTAATTTCTCCTTGTGTGTGTGTGTGTATTTGTACATTATATTTCGCATATTTCTACTTAATGAAGAATATCTTAGATCTTGCAGCACGTATCAAAAATTGCTTTTAAGTTGCTTTTGTAGAAATCGCAATAACGGCAAATATACTTGTAAGTCTGCAGCAAGATACACATTTTCGTGCGATATTTTTTATTGTCCGCAAAAGCGAGCCCCAGAAGATTCCATTCCGTTTTTACGTTTCGATATGAGATTTGGCGGTGAGATCCCATCCTTGACTGAAATCGCATCTTCGTCGTGGCTGCGCATAGCAATGTATAGGTATCATAATTTCGACTCGAGAACCTCTCTACTCTCCTCCCTTATTGCACTCTTCCGATGCCGAATGTCAAACAAGTTTACAAAGTGGTGGATTTTGCGAGGTCTGGCTAGACGGTTGACTCGGTGGAAAATATATATAGGATCCGA
>NW_020213188.1:703115-721426 GCF_003070985.1 Temnothorax curvispinosus | reverse complement strand
ATATGATATGCATGTTGAATCAATGGATGATTATAATGTCAATTTATCGTCGCTGCATTATAAGCGATGCACGACGAGTGAATCGACATATTACGGGGCTGAATTATTAAGCTGCTTATATTGAAAATTATGTTCATTTAGTTGATACATCTAACAACGTGTATTCACTCGCGTAAACCACAGTTCGTTAAGCATTTATAGCATTACGATCAAATATTTAAACAAGTTACATCAATCCGACGCGCCGGTATTTTCACGATGTAAATCTATCAGCACGCGCACTGGCTGACGGTACAAAACGGAAAAATATCACGCAACATTTCCGAGATCCAATATGAAACGCCATTTCTATGTCGGGCCTAATACGTTTCCCAATTCTTACCGACTTGCAAGTTTACAAGAAACTTATTGACGGTGCTACGTTTCACTTGTATCGAATTTATTGTTTCGATCAGCAACTTTCTTCATATCGAAAAAGTGGACCAGCAAAGTGTTCGAGTTCCGTCGCTCGATCGATTAAAAAATCCGATTGTGGTCTCTCTCGTGGTAGAGGAAGAGAGAGAGAGAGAGAGAAGAAGAAGGGGATGCGTTTTCGCATTTCTCGAGGGAATATCGCGTGTTCGGTACACGGCCGGCTTTGATAATCCGACTGCCGCGAGCCGCGTGACTCTGTCAAAATGTCTGTCGGAATAATCTCGGTTGCACGTGTCATCGCGCAACGTCACGCTGCCGCTTTGGTTTCGGCTCGACATGACCGAATCCGTTTCCATCGGGCAGCTGTCATCGCGTTACCGTACCGTCAAATTTCCGGCACGTTCTGTCGGCGGGGGAAAGAGAAAAGCAGAAGGGAAGGGGAATCCTATCATCGCGAGCGAGGATACGGCTCAATCCTCGGGTTTCCTCTCTAGAGCGAAACCCGCAAATTTTCCGTTACCGATCTTTCTTAGGCGTGATAGCTATCTGAATTTTTTCACGCCGTGTTAAATCTGGAAAATGTAATGTGCAAAAAAATGTTTCATGGATTTTTTTAACATTTTGATAAACAGTCTATCTGATAAATTTAAATTCAAGTACGCGACAAGTGCGAAAAATTTAGTTTCGATTTCTATTCGAACAGAATAACGCGTTTTTATTCGCTTGGCAGCAACCGATCGTGTATCAATCTCGGAACGGCCGCGATATGTCATCGATCTTTAATTTTTACGCATTCGACACTTTTGGGTTCAATGCGACCCGTATTTATTCGGAATCGAGATTTTCCGTCGATTCGGGAAGATTCTTTGGGGATGCGAATCGTCATCGTCGTCGTTGCCATTCGACATCAAGTTTGCACAGGACGACGACGGTCGTTAGGGTAGGTAAACTTCGAGTACCGCGATGCGCGAGATTCTTTTTGCCTCCTCCATCGCCGACGACGAATTTCCGGGTCCGCCCTGCCACGAACCCCGATGCTTCTCGCGCGCGCACACACGCTCGCACCCCATCGTTTTTCACGACGAAGGGGAAGCGTGTGTCGGGCGCCTTTCCCCCCTGAGTAAGCCTTCCGGCGTGATTTGAGAGCGATTCCGAACGTGTTCGCGACGGGCGCGGCTGGTAAATAAGGGGTCCTGGTAACGTTGGTAAATTCCCGTGGACTACTTTCTCCCCCTTCTCCCTTTTCGTTCGGTGGCGGTGAAAGTTCCTTCAAGAAATTTTCCATCGAGGGTGAAATTTATTTCGACTATATAATCGTTTAATCTATCTGCGTTTGTTTATCTTTGTCGTACGCAAAGATGGGATAACGCGGCGGTGTTATTTGATGAAAAAGAATTTGATGCGAAGCTCTATTTTCGCAGAGCAGATTCTTCATATTTTCTTTCATATTTAATATTATACTGCATACTTTATAATTGCACATTTATATGTATAACCAGTATAATAAGAATGTAAGATACATATATACAGGATGTCTTAGAACTGGTGCAAGCGGAGAAAAGGAGATGATTCTGACATGAGAAAATAAATCGAAAATGTAGAGTGAAACTTTTTATACGATACTTTATTTACTCTTTCTCGCTTGTACCACTAGTGCTGGAATACTCTTTATATATGTTTTATTATTTATATTTTATAAATATTTGTATCTTTAATATAGATTGTGTTTATTTAAATGTTGATTTGTGTCATTTTTTAGTTGTCTTCACGAAAATGTCTAAGGTGCTTCCAAGAATTCGTCGTTTTTCAGTCTTGAAATCGGCAAACGCGACTTGCTCTTAAGACATGATTTTTCCGTACTTTTACAAATTTTCAGATGCGATGTCGTTTAAGGAGCGCGACTTCTTCAAAGTCTGAAAACCGCGTTGCGACACTTAGCTTTGACAACGATGCATCGTGCGTACGAGAGAAAAGAGAAATTTTGTCCCTCCTCCCTGCTGCATCTGTACTTTTGTCACGAGGTCTGCATGGGTGCGAGCACAATTTCACCGGGTCGTGTTTCGAAACTCGGGGCTAACGAGTGTGCTGTTAATCCCGATGTGACGGCGCGGCCGTCGTTTACATCTGTCATTCGTATATGTTTAGCGGGAATTTCACTGGCTGAAACCGAACAAACGAAAGGCACACAAGAGAGGATTGTTAGTAATAACCAACGGCGTTCGGTTGTTGTTGCTTTGAAACATTGAATTTGGGAGAGAATCCGATTGATAGTGCGCTGTATCACAATTTTGCAGACCTTTTTATTCATTGATGAAGTCGGTTCATCGGTGAAACATCAAATTATTCTAATTATTAATTTCACTTTTTTCTTACTTAAAGTAGATATTTTAAAACAGTGCTTTTATTTATATAGTTAAAAAAAACGAAATTGTAATCCGTATTGCTAACAGTTTTTCCAAAATTTTTACATAAAGTATGAATAGCATAAATAACAAATTTTTAGACAGTAAGATTTTTAAATCTTTTTTCTTAATTTATTATACTTTTCCCCCTTTCAATTACTAATTATCATTGCCTTTATTAATAATAAACATTAACGTTCCTTTGCATCAACTTATTATTTTTGCATCTTCAAAAATGGTAAAAATGTTTTAAAGTAACAAGTATTTATACCGTTTCAAGTATCTTGCCCGATCTACAAACAATCGAAAATAAAGGAATTTTTTAAATTCGAATTTTCCAAAATTACTAACGAATAACAAAAGCTCAACTTTTGGAATATCTTAAACAGGCTTTATTTTAATAACTTTTAACTTAAAGTTTGTTTATTGAATTATGCAATATTGTGTGAAAATTCTAAAAACTATGAAGAGAATAACTTCTCGTCGAAGTTATCCTCGGTATGAAAGTGATATAAGGCAAAATAGAGTTGAAATCAGCCAAAGTGCGATTGATATGGGGAATACTCCGTGCAATATTACAGCAAGTATCTTGATTGACTGGTCTATCATGTTTGGATCCGATCGCGTCTTGTTCCTCCCTAGAAGGGACAAAAGCCGACCGACGACGCGATCGATGAGGCATCTCGATCGCTCGAGGATGCACTCGGGGGTCCAACGGGGGTGCGGACCGCGATAGAGTTTGCAGTGCGTTATCGACGTGCCTTGGCCGCGACGTTTCCGCGCACAGGCGATTGGACGAAACGATCGCGGTCGGATACCGCGCATAACCGGCCCGCCCGGTCGACTGTCATCGACATTGTTGCGGCACGATGCCGATCCCGAGGGTCGACGGGGTGAGCCCGCGTGGGGTCGCCCGCGCTTATGCACCCGGGCTAATGCGGGCTGCTTGGTCGCATCGCTCGGATCGCCGCCTCCCTCGACGCCGACGGTCCGGAACACACTCCGCGGTCGGATACTGTGCGAACGGATGCGCCGAAAGACCCCCACAAGATAGTGCAGGAGAGACACGCCGCTAATCATCGCCGGTAGCGCTTACGGGCCTCTTCCGATAAATACAGCAATAATCCCCGCAATCTCTGGCGTTCCTGTATCACCCATTAACGCTTTAATGCAGTTTGACTTCGCGGGTCATTAACTCTTATCGGAGTAAACGGAGTCCGCTAGACTTTAGCGAAGGTAATATTGACTAATGACTAGTCTATTTGAAGGAAAAATTAATGCGATGAGTTTGAGTAGACTGCAGACATACATGAGGATAGTGTTGGAGTAAAGATAAAAAGGTAAATATCTTATTGAAAATTTACGTATTAAGTTAAATGTTGCAACAATAATGAGTAATGAGGAAGAGAAAGTCGCATTAAGTTATTATTTTTAATATTTTAAGATTATGAAAGTATTTAGAACATCTGTTTTTTTAGATAGTTAGATATGCATGCTCCCTTTTTGTTTCGTTTAATATTTTGCCTACCATCTCAATGAGGCAAGGTAGACGTGCAATTATCGTTTAAAGGGTACAGTTAGGAGATATTGTGGTATTCATATTTGAGTGTCATTGTCGCGCTAATTGGGCTCGTAATAATTAGCCCATTAGTACACGTTATATTAATTACAGCGCAATAATTACGTCATTGTCACGTTAATTGAGTTTAACGGGAGTAAGACACGTGGACGTGAAACACGAGCGTCACGAACAATAATTGTTCGGTTTACACGCCGCGCGTTTAGCTCGTCATCGCGCGATAATTGAAACGCGAAACAAATGTGGCGTAAGCAGTGCCGCGGCCAGACATCATTCGCACGGCGTAAAATGTGATACGCGATATTACGAACGGACGACTCGCAGAGTGAGCGCGCGCGGGCGCGATAACGCGGGAAATGATGCGGTTAATCTGTTTCTAATTGAACCACCTGTAATATATCGCGCGATTGTCGCCTGCAAATGTCAGCCAATAGGTATACGGCGGATGATACATCGCGTACACAGGCATCTCCCGTGCCGATGATAGACCACTGTTTGCTGTTGCCGTGCGCGCGGATCGATCGAGAATTCCTTGTCAAACGCAGGTTATACGTTATTGCTTTCGTCTAACCGCGACTGGCGGTTTCGGCAGTCGTCTCGACAGCGATATCAAAATGAGGACGCGGCTAATGCTTATGCACCTATGCAAGGTTGTCTGGATAGACCCTTAAAGTGGTCGGTTACAGAAATGCGTGAGATACACTCCGAGGAAAGACACCGCGCTTTGTCCTTTCATGTTGATGTAATCGGCAAATCGATCGAGTTTTATTATCTTCTACGTATCGCTTTTTCCAAAATGTTTTGCGTAATTGTACATCAAAACGTTTTCAAAATTGTAAAACAATTAGTGGCTGCATCGTCACGTTCAATATTCAGTGTTCGTGATAAATTTTCTCGTCGTATAGTCCGCACATTCGAGTATTTACTTTCTACTTTCAAGATGTAATATTAGTTATTTGAGTATTGAGATATTTGTGCAAGGTACGCTGTCTTCGAGTGTCGATTGATTGAAAGCGTCGCGTCGCGTTCCGAAATGTGTGCTATCTTCGACGACATACTTTCGTATTGATACAGTGGAACGAAATTGAATACACACGAGCGACGTCGATGAAAGAGCAATAAACGCACGTCCACTGAAAGGTACACATTTTTATATATACATTGCAGTTGCGGATATTACGAATGAAATTATTTGCTCGATCGTGACATGATGGTTCGTAGGCAAAACTAATGGGAGATTTAATTGCCTCCGTGCACGACTATTGGCGTAAGTTCGCTCATGTGCAATGCGCATCGGCGTTGGCCGTTGCTTTAATTAAAGTATAAAAAAATCTTGATGTGATTTTTTATCAATTAAGAAGCGATCGGTACTAGTTTTCCTAAAACGTGAATATCTTAAAACAAAACAGTTTAGATTGGTAGAAGTGTGCTCTTGTGCATATACATTTTTCAAGTAACTTTCGTGTATCGTGACAGAGAAACGAGGAAACAATTAATTACTTGTCGTAGTGACGTGAAGGGAAATGGCCGGCAAAACGGTATAGCTTTACGACGAGTCGATCTGCTCGAATTCTCCCGAGATAATCGCAATCGACGACATCCTGGATCTCGGAGAAACGCCGCGTTTCACATATGCACGCGCTGCCCCGACGAGTGGACGAGGGGTTAAAAATATGTATTTTATCGTTCATTCCCTCGCGGATGAGTCGGATGATATGTGCGCGGCGTACTCCCGCCCCGTTGCTCTTATTGCTTCACCGTCGTAATTCTATTTGCAGGTCGCGGGACGGCGTGAAAAGTCGGACGTGTTCCGCGCGATAAAGCGCGAGGCGCGACGCGCGCGTCGTCCGCTTCGCGGAGATGACGCGTGCTTCAATTAGCCGAATAACGTCAGCCCGTAGCGGGGTATATACTGTCCGAGGACGGGCTTTTGACAGCGGGCCCTACATCACCCGAAATAATTTAGCGCGCGAGAGCAACGCCGATGACATATCTTGCATTCGGAACGACGTGACATGTCGTTTGGATAACGTCGGACGGCGCGCGCCGTTAATTCTCTCTCATGTATCGCCGAGCCGTTTACTGACTCGCCAAACTGCGTACACTATTTTTATCGTCGCAATTATTACGTCGTCCGAGTATCCCTGTTGCACGGCGCGTAACCCCGTGAAATCCATGTTTTCCAAAAGAAAGAGAAAACGTTGGGCAATATGCATCCTTTGCGGAAAGTGAATTACGACTGTAGTAATATTTTATGCTACCCATGTCGCGGGATTTAAGACGGATAGTAAAGACGCGATCTCTGAGATTAATCGAGCATTGTACAGCAATAGGGGGACATAATGTACTGATTTACGCGTCGTTTCTCTGTGTAAAATTAAAAAATGAATTGTCTCGTCTCACGAAAGATTCCTAGAAACTTCCGTCTCTAATGTTTATCTAATATCAAATAGTTATTAATTCTTTCGATGGCAACGCCTTATATATGCGTCGTCAAAAAGTAGCCTCTCATTTGCGAACGATGTGTATATATATGCGGCCTCAAAAATCGCTCACGTAAATTCGTATAATATATATGTGGTCAGATGTGTATCATATTATTATTTTATATGTAATCGCTCGCTAGTTGTGGACATTGAATATATGCGACGGAAACATTTATAATTTATAGAAGACACTTCTCTTTGTTATTTTTTTAAATTTAATAATTCAATCATAGTAACCTCAAAATTGAAGTATCTAAAAGATTAGCTGGATACAGATTTCAAAATAATTATGTTGAACCACCTAAATAATTATATTGATAATAATGCTGCAAAAAGTTTTAACATTCTAATAACCATCAACTTGAGCGTCCTACATCTTAAAGTTTCTCTAAGAATTTGATGGAAAGCAGTGAACGTTATCGAGAGACAAAGAGACGTGGAACCATCCGTTTCGAAATTAACGATTTCCGGGGAATAAATAACAACCGAGGAGAGATGGAGAGATGCCGCGGGTAGCAGCCGGTCTGCGCGATAAGGTAATTTAAATTACCTGCCATCCAGCCGATCCGCGCTGCCCGTCAGCTCTGGCAGCTGTCGGAGGTGTCGTATCGTGATTATCGTGTCACGGTACGAACGGGAGAGCGGCGCGTTTAATTTCATATACACCCGAAATCGCGAGTGCGTATCCTTTCGACGTGTGCACGCGCGCATTATCGGAGATCGCGAATCGCCACCGAGTACCGACCCGTGGATCATTTCACTAACTGACGTGCCGATCAACGAACATACGTATGTGTACGACATACGTATACATGTACGGGTAGTACTCGAGAACGCCAGCCGTACAAATGACCACCAGCAGCCGTGTCGAGAACCGATCCCGTACTCTCTCTGCAGTGTTCGCATTGCCATTCCGTAACAAAACGCGATATTGATAACGGCCAATCGATTAATCAAGTCCAGATATTGAATCCGCGGTTCACAATATCACGATGCTGTTCGCCGATGTTCATTAGACAGCATTGCCGTTTGAAAGCATCTGCGCGCGTATTAGTTGCAGTTGCAATCGCAGCGGTGCGTGAATCGAATTTAGTTAAAATCACTGGAGAGATTAGAATTAACACATTAGAAAATGATATTTCTTTTTATTATGAATAAATGACATTTCTGCAGATTAGAGCCGACTTTAGACGATTTATGACCCGTGTCAAAAATTAGGATAGAATTTTACAACAATAATTTTTAAACAGCAAAAAGTAGTGTAGTGCCACTATTGAAAATTACGCACCAGACGCGAAATATCTAATGAATGCAAATGGTGTGGTGTCGCTCATTGTCAGTAAAACAAGAGTGAAACAATCTTCTCTCCGACGATAGTCAGGCTTGGCAGCCCCCGTATATCGGGACGTTGATTTTCGTCGGTGGCCTTGCAGTCGCGCGCCTTTAATCCCACCGCATTCAGAATCTTAAACGGCGTCGCGGATGCAGCGTCTGGTCGGCATTGTTTTGGATGTCTCGGTGTCGCGCAGAAACAATTGCGTTCCCCAACTTCCCCCGTCAGTTTCCCTCTTCCTCCGTAACAAGGTAAAACTGTAAAATGGACCTCATTCGCAGGACGTGACAAAGTTTGCGCGCGCTACACCGTCCGGTCAACGACGGAAACGGGGTTTTTGTTCGCGCTTAATGAGATTCCACGTTCTTGCGAGGACTTGCTTGATCCCTGCGAAAACCACCATCCCAAGATTTTCCGGGACGAAAACACCGCGAAAAACAGAAAGGAACGACGATTTGATTTAGGAGCGTTAACTTAATTGACATACGATAATTTACGAAATCGACAACGATGCAGAAAAATTGCAATTGTACAGCGTCGTCTCACGACCGTGCTGAATGGAAAACGAAATATTGGCAGTTTTGCGACACAGAGGAAAAAATATATTCCTGATCAGAAAGCCAGTAATAGAGAAAAAAGAATTTTTTTTCGATTCTGTGAACTATCTGCAATCATTTTCAAAGAGACTGATATATTAGTTTTTAATTCAACTTTGATTGCATTATTAATTCTCTTTCTTTTTTTATTGCCTAAATTATTATCTGTAAATTTGAAAGATATTCAACATGCAAAAATTAATTAAATCTGTACTCTCTTTTATAGATATGAAATCGTAAATAGGTTGCCGTATTTTAACTTTTAACTTTAAAATGAAAATGGTTGACGAGCGAAAAATAGTATATGAAGGAAATGAAAGAAAATAAGATTGATATGTCATTTTACATTGAACAATATCGAGAGTTAAAAGTTATCCGCTTTATCGTAGAGATTATTCAATTCGTTATATATATTTTTATATGGTTTTTATTTAAGTATATTATCTTATTATCACACACACACACACACACATACACACAGGTTTATCAATCTTCGCGTGCGTTGAAATTTAAGATAGGAACGTTTTATTCACATTGTCGGTTTAGCATACAGATTATTTTAATAACAGGCCAATAAAGGAGAAATTGCTCGCCTAGTCGCGCCTTGATATACCCCGGGCTCGATTCACGGTCCATCCGGAACGTGAACGACGCAAATCGCCGGATGTATCCGTTGTAAGCGACAGTTATTAGCGTAATGCCGCGGCATACACCGTCATGGATACGGTATCGTACGTGTTATTACCGTAGCCGGCGACGCGCGTCCAATCCGTCGGTACACCAGATTAATAATTCTCAAACGGACATCGAGGCAGGAGAATCGGGGGTTGGTGGGGGTTGGCGGAGGAGTAAGCGCCTCCGGACACAATCGTCCGGCCGCGTGCAAATGCGATCACACGTTACACGCCCATTATACGGCTGATCTGCTCGGCTTAAATACTCGAAACAGCCGGCACGTCGCGCCGACAGGGTGAAAATACCGCGTCCCCAGACTCCAATAGCGGGATTACTCGTCCGAACGCAACAAACGCGGTATAAATTAATTATGCAGGGTGTTTCGCCGCCTCTCTGTCTCCCTCCTCTCGCCTGCGGATTCTTGGAGAAATTTAAAGTCGATTCTACCCGCGAGAATTTGATGAAATTTTAACGTTGAGCTATAAGTGAAAGGAGACCGACGTTTATAAAGTTTACAAGTGAGTTACAATTGCAAAGTGAAGTAAAAGATGAAGCTTTATTCGCGCCTGAAACTTGTCCACTGAAACAAATTAAAACCTTGGGTGGTTCCTTCCTTCGGTGATTTATGAATGGAAAAACCGTCAAGGTCTCGCAATCAGCGTCATTGAAAAACAGAGGGGTTTCTTTTAATTCGGTCGATAGTATTTTTATCGTTTTCGATATTAATGATATAGTCCCGGAACATCTCTGTCCGGTACTATTCGACGGCTTGAAATATCGTCGCGCACGACAGAGATACACGACGCGGCATGAAATATACTAGAGAGATCGTAAAGGACACGGGATTTCCGCGGGAAAAATATACGGTTGCCGCCGCGGATATTTTCCAGTTAGTAATAAAATCGAGAGGTCGAGCCGGGTGCGGATGCGGGCGCGGGCGGAGCCTCGGTAAAACGGTTATTGCGCTTGTTTCTGCCGGCGGTAAAGCCGGGAAATGGGAATCCGTAATACCGAGTTTCTCGCGAAATTATTACTTACCCTTGTAAGCGTTTGAAAATTTGCGACGCGATCGCTCACCGCCGCGCGGCGAATATCATTATCCTGTTAAATGGCGCTGCAAAACTGCCGGTTTATGCAATTTTAACTCTCGTAAATTGCCAATTGTAACGTGACATCGAATTTCACGTCAAATGAGTTGAATATAAATTGTTGCGATTCTATAATAAACGCGTAATTATACGATTATACAAATGGCATGGAAAATCCACTGTTACCGTATATAATTATACTTCGCATATATTAATCAAAATGCTCGCCCTCGTCATTTAAAACACACGATTTAATTAAATATCTTTTTCAAACTCTTGCTTTAAATTTTGATATTTTTTACGCATAAGAACCATCGAACCCCGCTTTTTTCATTAAATTTAGGAAAAAGGCGTTCCTTGAATCATATATATATACATTTTTTACGAACTTAATTTATTAGCCTGCCGAAATCTAAATCTACAAATCCAATCTAAACTTTCCATTGCAAATTGTTTCGGCGAAAAATGCTTCCGATTATAGCAGGCGATGTTCTGGGCGGCGAAACTTGGCATGGAAGTTGCATAGAGGATTGCTGGATGCAGAGGGTACAACAGATCGGAGGGTACTCGGACCACTCTGGCACTCTCGGAAAGTAACGAACGAATTTGCGAATAAATTTGCATGCCGAGCGTGCCGTGCCGTCGCGCGGAATTTATAGCTTAATCCCGATTTTCAACGGATCTCGGCAAATGTTTCGACCCCGAGAAGGGCCGTGTCGAGCGAGAAAGAGAAAGTGTTGAGAGAGAAAGAGAGAGAGAGAGAGAGAGAGAGAGAGAGAGAGAGAGAGAGAGAGAGAGAAGAGATGGAAGAAGGGTGAGGCGCGGATGGTCGTCGGAGTACCATCGCGAAGAGCGCGCGCATTAAAATTTATGACGGTTATTAATATTTCCCCGGGATATCCCCTTGGCGCGTGCGACCGCCGAAATGAGACTCCGGTTAAGTCCCCAAACGAATTATTAGATCGCTGATTAATCGACGTTATCGGGAAACGACTCTGCTTTTTTTTTGCGTCGTTTCGACGATGAAACGTTATAGGTTTTATGATCCCCGCGATATAAAGTCTCGCGGAAGTTCCTCTGATCAACCGATGTTCGAATATATCGAAGTATGTGTGCAGACTTCGCTAGAAATCAAAGATGTTATTAAAACAGTTATCCCGATAGTGTTGCTGACAACGCGTATAATTTTTAATAATTTAAATTCTTGCATCTCTTTTTCCTTACATTTTTATTTTATATTGCGTTTAGTAATTTATTTAGCAAATTTTGTGAATTTGTTATTATATAAGTAATAAAGTTATACGTGGCAGTAACAATAATTTTTTCCATATCTTTTCAGCAAAAGAGGTCCGTATGTGTTTGATATTTCGCATTGAATAGCAGAGGAATCTAAATGAAAATTTCTCGTAAACGATTCAAAGGGAAATCTGCTCGAAGGGAATCGTATATTTGACATTTGAATGCAATAATGTGATTCCATAACGCAGGATGTTCTTTTGTGCATATTCTTTCCTTGATATGACATACATTATGTAAATATCTATATTTTATATAGATACAGAATGAAATAAGTAGGTCTATATTAAATCTCTGTATTCTGCACGATTGAAAATTGATTGAATTGATTTCAATTTCTTGCCAAGGCAACTCTTGCCACAGGGTGAACGTTTCAAGGAATTTATTTGAGGAATATGCATGAGATCTAATTTTAATAGTACTATTATTAATCACGGTTATCGTTAATTATTAATTCTTAATGTAATCAACGCGTATGACTCTGTGAAACGTGAGGAAGCAGCATCGGCGCTTCTTTGGCGGTTAAACGATGAATACATCGCGGTATATATCAGCTGTGCTAACACACCCTGCGGTACAGTAAATAACGGCGCCTTAAGGCGATGACGGTAATTTGCTTCACCAGCACCGGCGAATTTCTTCCCGCATTAAGGATTAAACACATGGAGATTATCTAAAGGTAATTAAAAGGTTTTAGGAGAAGACCTAAAATTGAAACGCTAATACAATCGTCGCTTAATCAAGAATTAATTTCCATTAAAAGTAACGATCTTCGAGCGAAGGATTACGTTACGTACTGCCGTATTATATTTTAAAATATTACTACTTACCCGGCGCCGTTTGCGCGCGTGATACCGCTTAAATATTTCAACAAAATATTAAACCATCCATTACCGTTATTATGGTACTTAATCATCCCTTGCCTCTCTGCGCTAATACGTTCGTCCTGCTTCGTGACAGCGCACGCTGCGTAATGAGCATTCATAATGCACGTTCTGAGGCCATGAATGTAAAATCGCCGGTTTATACGGCGATAGTACACGCACGGAAGCTGCCAAATATCATTTTTCATCTCGGACGGTCCGCTGCGCGCTGGACTGGACGGTCGCTCGCGCGGACTAACCCACCAACGAACCGCGGAGAGGACCAAAAAGCAGTCTTGTCACCCTTGCCACGGTTTTTGTTCCTTGATGGAGTATGCAAGTGGCGGCAGGTGCGATCTAAATAGTTACGAGATACAAGGTGAGCGGCAAAAAAAGGCCAAGGATCCCGAGATGAGATGAGGGACGTGAAACGCGGATCAGAGAAAATCTTCGGGTTTTTATCCGAACAAGAGGGAGGAAGGGAGGAGGGTCCGCTTATTTTAGAGAGCAAATCCTACGTAAGATGTAGCGAAAAATCTCTTTCTGACAGAAAAAAAGTGCAAGAAATGTAGCTATATTGGATAGCCATTTCAGCGGCTATCTTTTTTCTCTGCTCCGTTCTCCATTTTGCTATCGCGTCAAATAAATATTTCATTACGGTGGAAAGAATTAAAAAAGACCACAGAACATTTTTTAAGGAAATACCGTCACGTATATACGTGCGTGCGACTAATGGAATCTCTTTAATACGCGTATATGTATATGTAGCGTGCATACATACTCTGCCCTTTTCCTCTATTCTTGAATTTTTTATTCGCTACATATATTTCATTCTCATCTAAAGGCTTTTCAGACGAAAAGCCTTTAGATGTGTATTAAATGGATACGGACGAAACCCTGATTCTACCGCGTTTTACAGACAAATCCTTCGATCAATCCGACTTGCGATCTGGAATACGCCGTTAAAGTCCAAGTCAGATTTGCCGACGTCGCTCGGCGCGTATGAATATACGTCAAGGTATATCGGCGATCACGCAATCGATTTTGCACGCGGTATGCGTAACTCGGGGATATTCCACATGTTGCGTATCGAGAACTGCGATACGGAGCTGTGCGGTATCATGCGATGCGACGCGAGGGATATAGCGTTTGCCTGCCTTGCGTAAGGCGAGCAACCATCGAGAGAAGCTGTCGGTTTCGTAAACGTATTCGGTCCTGATGCCGAATTTGGACTGAATATATATAACTAAACGTACGCGACGTGTTTTCCTAACGCGGTAATTAGGATCGTCGTCAAACGTGCGTACCCATCCGTCATAGGTTCGCTAATCGTCGTCGCTTCGCTCAAAGCGAGAGAGCGTCGTCACGCGTCACTTTCAGGCTTTCTCATATTTGCGGAACGGCATCCCTCTTTCGGCGCGACGAGCTCTCGGCCTCTCGGCTCTCGAGTCTCGGGTCTCGAGCTCTTTCCGCGTCCCTTTCAGGAGGTCCGGGAGTTTCCCCTCGCTCTTGTTTTCCCTCAGCTACCGGATTTCCTTATCTTCTGCTATCTTTATTTCTGTCACCTCTGCAACAACCGCACGAAGAACAGATTTATGTATCAGCATCATAGGCACTCACTCTCTGTGCACGCCGCGCCATTCAAGTAGGAATGTTAGACGAATCGATCGGAAAAGCATTAAACACTGCAGTTTTGAAAATCTATAATTGTAATTAACGTTCGCTTGACATGCGATTGTGCGTATAAAATAAAACGAACGTTGGATGAATCGATATGAAAAAGTAGAAATTTAATTATTGAAAGAAAATTACAATCTCACTTCGATTAAAAATTGATTTAATAAGAAAATGATTGTCTCGTTTGTGTATGTACTCGTTTGCAATATTACTGGGAAACATAATTTTTGATAACATTATATAATTTACAGTATTATCATTTAATATTACAATAATTAATATTATTAAATACGATATTAATCGCAAAATAATCCAATGTCCAGAGAGTCATATTTCTTTCTGCCTGGAGGGGGGGGAGGAGGTGTATAGATCGTAAAATAAGATGAAACTGCTTGGTTAATTGAAAATGTTCGAACCACCACCGCGAAGAGAACGTATAGCGGAACACCGATAGCCACGCGAACGCATTCTCGCGAAAGTAATACACGAAATTGATATCGTGCCAGACAAGACTTTTTTAATTAAGCGGCAGAAATAGTTTTGCGCTTTGAAAGACTCCGGTACTCCCCCATTCCGATATTATTATCGGCGGCCGATTCACGGTGGTGGAAATAAAGAAATCAAGGAAAAGCAGATGGTACATGGCGCACGCGGAGGCCGATAGTCCGTGAAAGAGTTGCTCGTGTCCGTAGCCCGGGATGAAATACGGAGTCCTGGGAATTATAAATCATACCAGGTACAGTGTGAAACACGAGGCGCCGTGTTTGGAAGAATTATCATGACGCGACGCCGAAGATATCCCTCTCCTTTCGTTTCCATCGTTTAGACTTTTTCTATTTCGTGTTTAAGAAGTCTGGATTAGTTTTTAAAGAAGAAGAGAAATATCTGAGTATATTGCATAAGTAATTATCATCTCAAGTCACCCTCTTTTCTTCTTCCTCTCTCCCTCCTCTCTTCCCTTCCTTTCTTTTCCTGGTGCGCGCCGCGTGCTTCAGAATTCCAAAACTTAAAATTAACTCATGTCACTTTTCAATTTTGGAAATTACATTTACATAATTAATGAGCAAAGTAGCATTATATGTATTTTTGTGCAATAAATAACAAATGTTTTATATATAATAGATACTTATTATTGACTATATAATTATAGATAATAAAATATTCTGTAAGTACAAGGACCTGTTTTTGCACCTGAATACTTTTTGCGACGGATATATCTATATCAAGGTGTATTTTTTCTCACGTACCTTGCTTCTATACCTGGATGCTTTTTGCAGCAAATACTTTTATAGCAAATTACATTTTTATCTGAATCTGTACTTAATATTATTTGCAATCAAATACCCGTTATCCGTATACTCAGTTATATTTTTTCTAGTATTCGTACTTAAGCACTAAGAATGAAGTATAGCTTTTACACTGTTAGTTCTGCCTACTCCGTAAGTAGTCATCAACACCCCGAAACTGTCAGACGAGTACGGGCGTTCTTAACGAAGGGTTGCTGGCTTGTAAGAAGGGACGCGCCTAAAATCGAGGGAGGGGTCTTTTTAATACTACTTAATCGCGTTTACGCCGTACGTCTTCCGTCAAAGGCTCGAATATTCACGGCAAAGTGCTTCAGAGTCCCCTTGAGGGTCTAATGTAATAAACGGATGGACAAGCGGTCGATCAGCTTCCCTTGATTGGATATTGATCAGCTGTTCGGAGAACGTCGCTCACTCGAGCGAAAAAGGAAGCAAGGGAAAATGTTGCAGCGTATTTTTACACCGAGTTCGCCGTCTGGAGTAGCTACGATTTGCCTTTTTAAATAACTCCCTTTTTCTCTCCCTCTGCTTGTCTGACACTCCCTCTTCTTCTTTCTCTGGAAAAGTTCACGGGTCATGGATAAGGACGTCGCCTTGCGTAGAAAATATTGATATGTTGATTGCGTCTTTCATGCCTTGCATTTTCGACAAAAGGTACGTTTTAACGCGCCGCGTCTTACGTAACTTAACCTTTCAACTTTCGGAATCGCCCACAAATCATCTCAATTTAAATAGATCGAATTACCAAGTTACAAATCTCTATTATTTCTTTCAGAAGTCTAAAAATAATGTACGTAACATTGCGGAGTGCGATCTTAAATATCGCTGCACTTTCGACGATGTGTAGTGCAGAGAAAATGATAAAAGTACTTTGAGATAATATTTTGCAGAGATACATATTTAGCAGATAATTAGGCGAAGAAATTATACCTATACCCTGTACTGTACCTACAAAAAGATCAAATTGCAATATCGTTAAGACAATCGATATACGTGACAAAAAATCAGGCGAACGTACAAGTTGTTACGGTTAATTATAGTGATGTCGAGAAACGCCTCGTTACGTTAGTTAGTATCAAGACACTCAGATCCTCTCTTGCTTGCAGCGAACAAAAAGCAGTTTGCATACTCAAGCTAAGTACGTCAAGATACTCGTGGAGCGTTAATACAACAAAGGGGCAAGTAAAACGATGCGCCAGCCTCTTTTGGTGGAATGATTGATTTTTGAAGAAAGAAAGTAAACTATGTAGCTAATGAATTATGTACTACGAAGTATTTATAATACCCTTTATTCTTCGCGTTTATAAACATATAATACTATATCGTATAACAAAAGAAACTATATAATATATATCTTTAAGCAATGAACAATATTAAAAATTTTACGTGTCACTTTTTAAGTTGTTGAACCAACCTGTTTAAAATGATAATGAAAGAAATTTTTAACTAACCACACACAAGCGCTTTCCTCTCTCTTTCTCTCCGCACGATAAATTCTGTACGCGCTAGGTTGGATTTTTCTCATTTCTCGTGAAATTTACATGTTTTATTAATCGAAATATAACGTGCGCACAATGGATGTGAAAGGAAAACGATGCAAAAACGACGGAAAAGTAATTATTAACATTATGTTCGAATCACGCTGACGATTGACATCTGTGTTCGTGATCAAAGACCGATTCTCAATTCTTAATTCTCAATTCTCAATTCTCCATTCTCAATTCTCAATTCTCAATTCTCAATTCTCAATGGAGAATATAATGCTGGGGTGTATAATACACCCTGTTAGAGGATTAGATTTAAAAAAATCGCGCAAGTATATATAATAATACAGGGTTAATTGAAACCGCACGTAATAAATTTTTATGGATATTATAGTATAAATTCGTAACATATGATTGTAACATTTATGATCATTTGAAATGCGCGCATAGATTGAACGTGAGAGTAGACTCAGATTCATAATTAAGTGTGTGTGTGTATCGCGTACAAAAGAGTAATGAAGGACAGATCACTAGAGAATTAATAATTTTGTCAAGGAGACATTTCACGCCAGGCCTCGTTAATTTTAATAGATTACGCGAGGAGTGACAAAGCCATTCATTGTTCACAGTCCTCGTCTGAGACTACCTGAGGAGGAGGAGACAAAGCGTTAGAGTGTCTAGACAAAAGTTGAAAGCGAGTACCGAGCACTTTCCATATATGAGTAGACTATTTCGAAAGCGGCATAGTTGCAATTTGAAATTGCTGTTAACTTAAGTACATTGCATAAGCGATCTTTGTCTTACTTAAGTTTTCTGTGTCTTGGAATTTCGAAATCCAAAATTTATCCATCTTTCTTCGTTCAGCTTTATAATATGATTAAAAGTAAAATTGTTTTCTATTATCGTGTGTGTATCACTATATATTAAAGAAAATAAATTTAGATTTATATAATTTTGTAATTGAAAATAATATAGATTTTATATTGATAAATTGATTAAAAAAGTGTTTAGAGAAATACAGTCATATTTTTTAAATAAAAAATTGCCAGACTATGTTACAATGACAATCATAACTATGTTATAATGGTTCTAAGTAGAAAAATATTTAAATCAA
>NW_020213188.1:671963-702715 GCF_003070985.1 Temnothorax curvispinosus | reverse complement strand
TTTTCGATCTTGCCGTTTTGATTTGATAATGAACTCATCAGTACTTGACAATATTGGTGAAATGTAAATGTTTGCGAATCTCTCGAGCCTCCGTTGGAAGTTAACTAGTCAAGCAAGCAGTTAGAAATTCCATTTTGCAACCGAGCGTGGTGGACACAAACGAAACTTCGCAGACAAGTGGTATATGAGATATCGATACTAGTCTGATGGATGCATATCGAAATTTTTATGACGGTCAATATAACGACCACTCAATATCCGGCGTTCCATACTCGGCAAATAAATACATTCGCGCTTGAGCGAGCTTAACGATTTAAAAATGTAGTAAACTACCATTCGAATACGAATGCACAGCAGTAAAAGCTTGCGATAATGTTCAAGAAACGACAAAATTATAATAAATATGATGTTAACATTGCAGTAATATTTAATTTAAATAGAGAATTTAATGAAACTTATCATAACTACAAATTGCAGTTGCTGATTAGAATGAGATGCACAAATCGAAATTACACACATATATAAGATTATATAATAATATAATTAATATGATATGACAACTATATGACATTTTATTTAAATGTCTTAGCATTCGCATGCAACGTGATTTAAATGTTCTTTCATGGAAACCTAGAAGTTCCACCATTATAAAGTTTTTTCGCTGGCGCGATTCTTAGATGTTATCGCGCGAATCACGATGATTTATATAGATTATCCAGGATCCACAGAGCATAAATCTTTAGCGAAACCCTCAAAAAGATTTTTCACGATTAGAGAAAACCGCCAGGCTATCATTATCCCGCGTAGAAAATACACTCCGGCGGTTTGTAAGTTCCAAATTGAAACGTCGAGGGTCCACGGCTCGTTACGTTACGCCCCCCATTGTCCCCGCCCTATTCCAAATCCTTAAATCCTAGTACTTAGTGGGAAATTAAGTGCCACCTGGGTACCGGGTATAAACCGGGTGCCCACCGGAGGTCCTCTGGTAAAGGCAAATGTTTGATCGGACGTTATGACCGTGCCCGAACGAGGAATTAGGGTTAATAGAGGGTTATATCTGTCGAGTTTTTTTTTGCAGCGTACAAAAGCTCTCCATTCTCCTTGACCGACATCCACCGACATTCAACCGACGCTGCGACGGTTGGACAATCACGTTTTTCACGTGGACGTCTATATCCTTTAATTAGATGCCGTTCCTGTCGAGAAGCAATTTAGAGCCGCACAAGGGCGTCGCCTAGCAAACACCAAAGCGATATACGTATCAATCTACAATCAATAGCCAATGGCAGGATAGTTTCTGCAGGATATTAAATGTTTAATTGTGAGGAATTAACATCTGATAAATTGGCAGCTGCGCCGCTAGGGACGGGCTAAAGAAACATTAAACGATACGTGCGCTTTTTTACAATTAGCTGTTTAACAGCAAAAGTTTCAACAAAAGTATACTGACCAGTAATAAATTAATACTAAATTTATTAGCTTTACCTATACTCTAATTTCTCATCTTCTATAGGCGTTTGATTTGTTGAAAGATTGAAATGATATTATATGATACTGAAGAAGGGAAACCAATATATCAGATTATAAGGGAAGACTTTTTTAGCGGGTTACTTTTGAAAATTAATTACCGATCTATGTGCATCAATTTGGATCATCAAGCGTGTCATTTAATTAATCCGTCTATCTTTAATGATTAACGACGTCTTTGCGACCCCTAGCACCACCGTCCTCATCTACCCTTGTCCATCGTCTCGTCAGCATCCCTCGTTGACGGCGTCGCACCGAGTTATTTATTTAATTGGACATTAAAGCGCGAGAAAGCAATTATGAGGAATGATGAGGTGTCTCTATGTTCCCTTCGAGGGACGTATATTTTAATTAAAGACGGTAGAAAGGGAGGGGGAGAGAAAAATTGGATCCCCGTTGTTAATTTTCTCGTCTGCCAATAGAAAAGACGTGGTCATAAGTATTTATTCGATATTTGATGATTACCCGCGTTATATCTCTGGTATATTATACGCAATACTGTTAATTTATTATCCAATTACAATCGATTACTAAGCCTATCAATCTCACATCGAGAACGCGATGTAGGAAATAAGAATAAGTCTGAAAAAGGCAGATGTTCGTCAAGAAATCTTGACGAAACACGAAACTGAAGAAAGATATTTATATTATTCGTAGCCCGTTTAACATTCTGATAAATGTAATATATCACCTAAATATATTACCAAATTTAATATTTTTCATGTTTATCTTATTTATTATTATACAATTCTCTTAAAAATGTCCAATCTTATATACTTATTGATATTTGCTTTCTTGTTATTTCTAGGTGAACGGGCAGGACGTTTCAAATTCTAGTCACGAGGATGCTGTGCGTTGTTTCCAGTCAGCTCAGGAACCAATTATCGTCGAGGTCCTTCGACGACAACCCATCAGTGGGCATCAACAGGTACCTCACACGCCCTCGAAGGAGCACGAAAGGATCACGTGTCAGGATAAGAATGAGGGGACGACGAACGAAAGGGGCGTGACAGACGACCGAACGTGCAATGACGATGTCAAGAAGGACGATATGTGTCCCTTGGTATCGACTGCAGTTCAAACGGACTGGGCTGGTCTCATAGAGGAAGAGGAGTTACTTCCAGTTCCCCTCGTCGTTGAGGAACAAGCGAACGACAGTTTCGAGGATTTTCTCACTCACGACATCGACTTTGAGGTAATTATATATGTGATCATCGAATTTAATTTCTGATAACTATGAAAATATGTGAAGCAATAATTGAGAAATTTATTTACTTGCTGCATTGATCGCAACATTAAGTATAATAAGTATGAGCATATCTTTTTTACGTCCATTGGGACAAGTATACGCCCCAGGGTTTTTCAAAAATTGGACGAAAATATTTATCTCTTGAATTCATCCTTTTTTATGTTTATTATCTTCACGGTGAATAATCTATTGTTAAAATAATAATTGATACGAACACGCATGTGTGCAGAAGGTTAAAGATGTATAAAAATGATTAAAGAAAAGATATGTAAATTAGTAATTTATTAAAATATATAGTATTTATTAAATATAAAATACATAGTATTTATTAAAATATATAGCTGCCAAATTGTATGCAAAAGTGCATCTCACTTTCCTGTAATATGTGTTTGTCGAGCGACGATAATGTCGCGTCGGCGTATTAACGTTGTTAACGAGGCGGGCCTTGTGCAAACACGAGTGTATTTAGTTTCACTCAACATTGTCTACTGCGGCGGACATTAATAATGGTTGCGAAATGCTGTAGGAGGTGACGTTGCGGAAAAGCGGGAGTGCCGAAAAGCTCGGATTGACGGTGTGCTATAGCTCCGGTTCCGGCAGCGAGGACGTCGACACCGAGGTTTATATCTCGGAAATAGTTCCTGAAAGTCTCGCGGCCCGGGACGGCCGGTTGCGAGAAGGAGATCAAATTTTGCGGGTAAATATCAGAAATTTTTCGTTATCATCACGTGTTTCATCTCGCGAACGCGAAAACGCTATCGCAACAATAATTGGTTGCGCAATGATTCGTCAAAGGATTATAATTGACTAAGAAAAAGTAGAGAGCTGTGGAATTATTGATGATAGAATTTACACTTGCGTCAGAAAATAAAGGTAAATTTTATTTGTAAAATTCGATATATTTCGCATTCTCCTGATAAAAATGTATTTTTATAATAACTCGATAAATGTATCCTAAAGTTCGTAGAAATGCGCAGCTGGTTTTTAAATAGCGTTCACCGAAAGAAAAGAATTTAGGTTCATCAGTAAAATAAAAAATTCTTACATTCTGTTATATTTTATAACGCATAAAATATAATATTTAATGTACGATACTTTTATCTCTGAATCGGAGCCGCCAAAAAGGTATAATATAATAATGAAACTTAATCAACCAGCAGCTAGTAGTATAATAAATGTTATGTTACACAGGTATACAGACTATAAGATATTATAGATTTAATAGCCCAAAGAAACGCCTTATAATCCCGAAGGGCAACGATAAAAACATATTGCAGGCTGTTGCACGTATATAGAAAGCATACAGCAGCATCTAACGGTGAATTTATGTTGAATTCGGATAAGCACTGTTCGAAGATCATATCGTTGGCCAAGATATTTATAACAATGTTCAAGATTTTTCAATGGGTTCTAATGGAGATTCAATGCTGTATATTAATTTATCAACAAAATGACTATTACAAAATATTAAGGACCGAATACATTTATCTACAATATGTAAAGAATATCATATTAAAAATGACTTCAAACATTTGAAAGATATGACTACATGGTTTTCTTACAATATTAACATAACGCGATTTCTATGGATCAAGGAAACATTGGAAAGAGAAAGAAAGCCGCATCTTTGTATAATTCAGATAAATAGAAATCATATACTGATTGAATCGTATCTTTGTCAACGCAAATTACATCGGATTAATATATACTGATGGACAAATTTATTTTCTTGAATTTATTATCTGACTGTATTACCAGTGTAAAATGTAATTTTTGCAATGTTTGCTCGAAGAAATTATAGACATAGGTATTCCTGAATAATTGAAGAAAACACAGTTTCCTCCGCAAGTTTTTCATTAAAATATATAAATTATAATTATAATTGTACCAAAGTCTTTGTCTTTTTAAATAAAGAGATTTACTTTTATTCTCTATGTTATTGTTGCAAGTGTAAATTCTAGATAATGAGAAATTCGCACTGATGTGAGTCAGCTCACGAATTCGGGATTCCAACGGGTTTCTAAGCCGGATTTACATTCGGAGCACGGACGTTTCATTATGCATGTACATCTCTCTTGCGAGAACAGTGACTCATTTCGGAAATCAAGAAGCGGCTGCATTGTTCATTGAAAGGGGACCTTTTCGTTCTCTCGTTTCAGGTCAACGGCAAGGATGTCGCGAACAAGGAGCAGACCGAGAACTTGTTCGCGGAGACGAAAAATGCGGTGACTATTCTCGTCAGCCGATGTGTATTTCAAGTTCGTTTTCCTCATTATTACAATGTTTCAACTTGACGCGAAACTAAGTAAATTTAAAAATATGTTTATTAAATGAAAAATACAAAATGGAAATGTAGTGGAGATCAGAAAACATTCCATAATCGTGATACCTTTTTGAGAAAAAGATTTATTTGTAATATAGAATAATTACGATAACTTTAAATAAAAAATAAATACAATTTTCTTATGTAAATAAAAAAGTATCTAAGACACCTTTGTTACACGTTATCAATCAATTTACTCCTTCTATTTTAGGACGATGAATATGATGACAGGCGCATCTATCATGAGGTAAGTCGAATTACATAAAGCGAGGAAAAAAAGCATTCGATGTTTGCGCGCGGTATAGATATCGCTATCTATCATGAACCATGATTCCGCTTCAGGGTTCGCCGCCGCTTTCGCCCGAGAACCTGCCAGCGTATCAGAACAGCATGATCGAGCAGCTGATCCGTCAACAGCAACAGCAAACGGAGGAGCGTACCAAAGAGAGCGAGGTAAACAACTGCACCCTGAAAGCTGCTCCACCCATACCATCTCACACACAGCAACAGCAGCAGCAGCAACAACAACAGCAGCAACAACAGCAACAGCAGCAACCGCCGCCGCCGCCACCACCACAACAGCAGCAATCTATCAATATCTTTTCCACGAACTCGTCGTCCACATGCTCATCGCAGAACTCACACAAATCCGGCAAGAACGCGACCTCGCCGGCGCATCATACGGAAGAGCGCAACAAGCAGTGGATGCAGGAATCGCTGAAGGATTGTTCAAAGAGGCTCGAAGGTATATCTCTACGCGGTCAGCAAGCTGGCCCGCTCGCGGCGGTACCGTCATCGGTGAAGCTCATTGAGGCTTATTCGAGCCACGTGTGGAGTGATACCGAGCACATCTACGAAACGATACCAGAATCGGACAGCGAGCCAATCTATTCGTCGCCGTACGAGCATCACCAGCAGCACTGGACGCAGCAGGCGAACATCGTTACCGCGACGACGCAGCATAGCACCGCGCAAAACCATTTGACCGCTGGCGGTCAGCAGAACCAAAAGTGGCATTCCTCCTCAAAAAGCAACAGTTCCGGCGAGGAAAAGGATAGTTCGAGCGCTTACAATACCGGCGAGTCCTGTCACAGCAACCCCCTGACTTTGGAGCTGCATCAGGGCGAGAGAGATCATCATAAGAGCACGCTGGTATTGTGCCCGCCAAAAATGCCGCAACAGCAACAGCAGCAACAACAGCAGCAGCAGCAGAAGCTCAATTGCAATTGCCCCATGCCGGTGACGCCGACCGCGACGTCCGCGATAGCAAGACAATCGTCGAAGAACCAGAGCGTGAGGAAGGGCTCGTCGTCGCATCATCACAGAGATCGCAACGAATCTTCGTCAATAAATGCCAACACGCTGCCGGCTGACACTATGTACACGAACGTGGCAAACCTGCAACAGACAATGATGCTGCAGCAGCAGCTGTTCAAGCAGGCGCTCAACCGCAAGAACCTCACGACGTCCAGGGAGACGTCCATGGGCGGCGCGAGGAAATCCAAGTCGCACGGCAACTTCCAGGCGCCAAATCTCACGCAGTACCAGTTCGTTGGCAGTCAACAGGTGTGCACGTCCACTACGTGGATACCGCCGGAGGATAAGAACGAGGTGCAGATGGAATGGAAGGTGAAGAGGAGGGCGGACGGGACGAGGTACATCGCCAGGCGGCCCGTCAGAAATCGGATACTTCGAAATCGGGCGATCAAGATAACCGAAGAAAGAGCCGGTCACACCACCGAGGATGATACTATGTCGGAGATGAAGGTGAGTGCCAATTGATAACGAACGAATCGAGTCTTTTCCCGAGCCAGATTTTAGAGGATAGTAAAGCAACTTTTATCTCTTTGAATTTTAACGGGATATCATCGCATCTTGCTTGAGAGAGATAAAGACAAATCGTATAATATTAATTGAAGAATACGATTAACGTTAACCGTGATATTAAAATTGAAAACTGAATAATAATTGTACATGTATATCAAAAATTACTTCCGTTCTGATTTTGGATTGCTTTCGCTAAGTTGACCAGTTAATTCATTTATTTGTATATTATTATTTTCGAGGTCGGACGTTATTGGAGCAAAGAGGAGCGTAAACGACAGCTGGAACGCGCGCGCGAGCGCAAGCAACGTCAGCAGGAATTGTTGCTGCAACAGCAACAGCAGCAGATGCAACCGACTAACGACCTGCTGATATGCGAGCACACGGAAGACAAAGTGTCGAAGAAGCCGTTAAACATCGTCGAGCTAAGTCACAAGAAGATGGCGCGTAAAAAGACGACTCTGGACGATTTCACCACTGTGCAAGAAATGTTGGTTCACGGAAACAGGGTGGGTGCAGGTGGACCTGGCACGGGGGGGAAATTAATGGGTCTACTGTCGGTTACCACGGTGTAAGCGAACTCGCGTTGCGTATCCCTGACGCTCGCCAAACTGACCGTTCGTTACACGGATATCGAAACCCGAAATAAGCGCGAGGGTATTTTACGGCCACGATTATCGCGCGAATGACTTTTATACTGCGTCGGGGAAAGCCTGAAACCTTTGCGCGGCGTAACACTTTCAAATTATCTTTTATACCAACCTCTTGCCCGCAAACATGTGCCCCGCGCGAAGGCAACGTCGTAAAGTCGGAAGGATTCTTCCGAAAGTTAATAAAAGATCTAGCGTTCGTCTGAATAGTCCGTACGAAACTGCTTGCTTGATATATGTGCGTATGTATATGTATATGTACATACACATATGCGTGAACAAGCGCATAAACTTGATTTGATGATTGCAGAATAATTATCGTTATATGTGGCAAGTTTGTGCACGTGGTGTTTGATCCGAAGTATCCGAGTACGGAATAACTTAATTTTGAGACGGTTACACAAGGATACCGAAAATACAAATGGACCGTCTTTAGTCTTCTTCTTGCCGAATATAACATTGGACAATGTTCAAATATTTCGTGATTCCATGATAAAAAGACACGCCAATCTGCAATAAAGCGTCTAGAAGCTTGAATTGTCGCTGTTATATGTAAACACGTGTGTGAAGTTTGCACAGCACGTTCGCTCTAATAAATCTTGTAAATAATTACGGCACGATACACATTCATATATATAGATTTTATATACAGGACGAAAAATATTCTACGGGCAAAGATCGGTGATTATAAGTATGTAGATATGTATGATAAGCGATAAGTATTAACGTGGTACGCAGCAATATCCATTTTGCTTTGTGCATTACGACGGAGATCGCGGCAGGACACTGTATATCCGGAGGACCATCGCCTTAACGTCGATTCCATAGCGAATTTATTTTCGTGGACATCGAACAGTATTCTAAATTAAAAAGAAAAAAAAACAATATTGTTCATGACGAAAGCATCGCTGCTTTTTCGTGTGCAAAAACATTGCTGTTTACAAATTATATCGTATGTGATTTTTACACCGTTTTTGTAAAGCGTTTATAGAAGAAACGCGAAAATGTGCAAAAGATATGCTTGAGGAAATCTGGGATATCCTGTATAAGTGTAAATTGTCTTATTCTCATGCATATGATTCGTGTATGTATCGAGTCGATTATTACCTTTTGTTCCTTTCTTCCAGAAAAAGTAATCGAATACTAGAATCCTGTACTGCCAATGTCTATATATAACTGCCCTGTAACTCTATATATTTTAAAGTACACGCATATATGGAGAAAGTGTGAATCAAATGTGACGCCTCGATGGATCAATTATCGCATACTTCCTGACGAAAATTTACCGCGTAAGATGTATGATATGTTTTGGGAACGACATTAGATATAAAATATATCGTTGTAGAAAATATATTGTATGATTTAGGATTTTTAAGCACATAAGCGATCGTGCATACGTATGCTGTCTTTTGTATGTAGATGCGACATAATGATTCTAAACATGTGTAATGTAAATAAGACCCAAATAAAATATAGCATTAATATATGCCACGGCAACGAATTAACACACTTGCGTCGTGACCTAGGATAAATGCAAGAGAACAATTAGCGAGATGAAATTCTATCGAAAAATATGAAAGGTAAAAACGATCGAGTATAAAAAAGACTGTTCGTTTATTATGAAATTCAAAAATTGTTTCAATTATCTGAATTTTCCTATTACATGTGAGCATTGATATTTATGTTATTCAAGACTTTTAGTTCTGGCACATTCAGGTGTTGGATATACATGCGGAAGCAATGATGAGTGGAGAAGTTTAACAAGAAATCGCGCAGATACTGGCCAAGGTTCAAATGGTAGATGGAGTCCCGCAATAACTCGGGGTCCTCTTCGTCATCATTATCTTCATCTGCACCTCCAAATTCTATAACAGAATCGCATTCAATAGCATTCTGTTATTAGCAACGTTACACGACTCATATACATATATATAGGTCGTTTATATGAAACTTACGTAAAATATTTGCACTTTCATTTCCGGGATCTATCAAGTCATCATCATCTTCTTCTTCTTCGTCCTCGTCGTCAGAAACCTAAATTTGACGACAGAGTTTTTCGATTAAATAAAATTGAAATGTTATTTTAATGAAATAAAGTAAAAAATTATGAAAGTTTAGGTAAAAATGCGAAAGCGCGGCCGATACTTACTTCCGTATCTTGGCTAGCGCTAACGACTTCGATATCGTTCGACAATTCGTTGATTATTACTTTAAAAATCTTTACAAGTACAGGCACCGTAGTCCATTCGTAAGGCTGCGATTCAGCTTTGCTTCTGGTCCTCACACCATCTTCGATTCCTATATATTCCCGAATTATAACTTGCTATTTTGAGAAACACACAAATGTTTTTCGTAGAGCAATGTAGCAATAATCTTATGCGCAACGAATCATCACAGTGAGAGTATCAATGTATGTAACATTTTTTTAGTAGAATTTATTCATACATAACATTAGAATAATAATAAAATTAATTATTTATAACTTTATATTCGCGAGCGAAAAAGTTTACTTCGTCGTGTTTCATTACCGTAACTTTTAATCAAAACGGTCTAAGAACGTGACAAACCTGAGATGATCATATCTCCCTTAACTGTGATCTCATCCAATCTACTATCCCCGTGAGTGACTCCGTATTCTAGAACCTTACACAATGCAATCGTCCCAACTTTGCGATCGTATCTACCGAGAAATAGGTGCTGCCTGCTGACCCACTCAGATAATACAAACGCAAGTGCGCTCTGTCCCGTGGGCCCAGGCACGGTCGACAGAAAGTTCAGCACGGCGTCAAACTGCGTATTTATAAGATGCGCGTAGATCATTAGCAGGCTTTGCATCACGATTAATGTCTCCGCGCTCTGCATCTTGCTCAGTACTGCTTTCAGCAATAGGTCGAGATTTTCACCCAGAGTGTCCCCTACGTTTCTGATCAGCGTCGTGACCAAACGTCCGACAAAAGTGGCAGTGAATTCGCTCGACTGAAATTACCCACACATACACATATAATCAGTTTCCAACCAAAATACTTAATTTTCCGTTAAATTAAACGAATCGGCGGTTTCAGTAATATCACCTGCGGATTTAGGAGTTGAGCGATTATCTGCAGTATGTATTGTAACCCGGTTTGTCCTTCGTTATCTCGATGTGCGATGACCTGTTGCGCTGCAACCGATAAATACGTGCGTATGAGTTCCCCGCCGTTCTGCAGTGTTGCGTGGTCTTCCGAATTAAGAATACAGTGACAGGCAGTCGGAAAAGCAGTCTCCACCAAAGCGTTACTTAAAGGTGTCGGTGAATACTGCACCAGAACTTTCAACACATCTAACGCCACAGCTCGAGATCCCTCTGATAAAAAGGACAAGGGGTTACTACTGATAACGGTCCGACTAAGATGATTAAATTTGACATAGAAAAGAAAAAGAAAAAAAAGAATAGCGTACCATCCTTCGATTTATTCATAGGAGTTATCGCCATCATGCTCGTTAGAGTCGGTATTATACGAGTTTGCAGCGGCTCGATGCAGCTTGGATTCTGCGTCAAATCCTTAAATATATCCTGGCATATATCTAAGATCGTCGGATCATTATGAAACTTTACAAACACTGCAATTGTCAAAGGACATATCTTGCTTTCCACTGATGCTGTAAATTCTTTATGTTGCTATAAACACAAATAAGATCCAAATAAAATTAAATAACAGAAAAAAATGCATTGCAATAAAAATATGTGCGATAAGAGAGCGTCAATATTACCCAGATTAGCGTTTGAAATGTCTCCATGACCAAGGTCAAAACGTCTGTGCTAGGTTGACTAACTAGATTGAACAATCCTTGAAAAATGTTGGGCATGTGACAACGTATTATGTTGATGATAGAATCCTTTCCAGTGGATGCCTCGCTGAACCAATAGATCGCCTTAACGGCACTGATGCGTATACAAGGTGGTTGATTCTCCTGTAAACCGTTAACTGTCGCTTCTAGAAATCGGGAACTCACTTCTGGTGGCATTATCTTAGCGTATCGTCCACCGAGACATACACAACGGCCGAGAAGTAACGGAGGCGATTCTGAAATAATATACGAAACAATTTGTTAAACATATCCATAAAATAGAAACGATATCGTTACCATATATGTATCCGATTAATTACCTGAATCATTTAACATCCCCAAAACAACTGTATCTAGAAACCTAATAATATCGAACTGCAATACTCCAGCCTGCTGTTTTTCAATAACAATGTTCTTAGAAAGACTCAATGCCAAAAGAGAAGATTCTCGTAATTTCCACCAACTTTCGTTGCTGTTGCTACCATCGCCGTTAACTTGAAGCGCCTTTGTTGCTTCAATATGTCGCGTAATTACATCGCAAAGAGCATGCACCGCTTTGTCCTCAAAATTACTGGTAAGAACCTATATAGATGACAAAATATTATTTTCATGAAAATGTTTATTGCGACGCGTTTCAATTATTCCTTTTATTATTTCACCATTAAAAATTCTTGCGCCGAGATTCGGACGTTGTAATCGAAGGTGCACTCGTCTTCCTCGACAAATTGATTCGGATTCGTTGTCCATTGCTGAATTTGATCGACCGTTATTTGCATAAATACTATTAAATAATATATGATTTCTGGTAGCATATTATCCAGCAGATTCATAAACCTTTTACGATCGACGATAGTTTGGACAAACTCGAAGATTGCAATAATCAGACTGTTGGAATTAATTATTTCGCCTAGAAAATATATGTATATAATTGTAGGAAAAAAATAATATTTCGTACTCTTATTATGCGCAAATAACATACCATCAGAATCAATTTCCTTATCGTCGATATCTTCATCAGCGTTGACTGTCATCTCTTGATAAGTCTTTGCACTTTGACACAAAGTTTCCCATATGGGTGGCAGCATTTGAGGTAAAAGATCTGATATATATTTCGGCAATTTCGTAACAAGACAGTTTATAGCTTTAATAATATCTGTTTTGAATCCACAGTCACTAGTTTGGCCATTAGGCACTCTGAGGCACTCGACAAACTTCTCACAGAACATAGGAATGATTGGCTGTAGATACTGCTCTATAAATCCCTTCTCGTACGCTCCCGTATGAGCGACCAAAGTTGTAATCGTTATGAAAATCTCGATTGCACGACCGCGCGTTCTAATCGAATACTGCTGCAAGAAACACAAAACTAGAAACGTGGCAAGAAAATGCATCGTATGGAAATATGTAGGAGACATCTTGATCCTCAATTAAATTTACATTTTCACTTTGGAATATCCTGTACATCTCTTGAAGAATAACAGGTCCTACATTAGGCAACTGAGCATCCGTCAGATCCCGGCTAAATTCTGTTAGCACTCTCATCGCTCCGTGAACCGCGCACTCGCTCTCTTCCCTTAAACAGCTGACGAGAACATCGAACAGTCCAGGCCAATTCTCAGGCCAATCCCAATGTGCTATACCGGATATTGCATAGGCCACTGCGGTTCGTACCTGAGGTAGACAACATCTTTCATATGTAAAATATTTTGCGTTGGCACGCAACAATACAGATTAGATTACACGATACCGTTAAATTAATGACGTCGTCAACGAACGTACCTTGCTGATAGGTTCTCGGAGTCCCAAGGGAAGTAACTCCTTGATCCTCTCTTTAACGGCATTGTTAAGCTCCGGCGGACGGAACTTCTCAGCCAACGAACACCAGTGCGTTTCGACATACTGCTTCAACAAAACGGAAGCTAACTGCCTGATCGGCAAATGACCGTTGGGATCGACGACAAATTCCGTTAGGTGTATACCAAACTCCTCCGTGACTTCTAGAGCTTGAATTCTCTGCTCCGCGTCCTTACGGGTTTCGTAATGCGGCGACAAAATCCCAGTTAACGTCTCATACAGAGCTTCCTTCAAGGAGCCTTGTACGTCACTAGCGGTCATTGTATAAAATAAGAGCTGGCTTACCGGCCAGCATCTGCGAGACGAGTAGTGATCCTTGGAAGTCAGATGTTCACGTGCCGGCAATTTACGTATCCGTAAAGTGTTTCCTTTAAAATTACAGAGCGATCGCTATTCTGTTATTAACCGTCTCGCTTATGCGCCTATTTTTCACATGCTGACACAACATCTGACATCTCCATGTGTCCGCGTGTGGGATATTACATCATCCGCATAAACGAGTGGAAACAGAACAGAATGAAATGAGCAAGTGACGCGTAGATGACGAAGGTAAAATGGATATTAACTATTTTCGTGATACACTCGTCGCTACATCGCCACATTCGTGACGTTTGGAAATATGCGAAGTGCAAACGGCTGCTAATCACGGCCTCTCGTCTTGACTCTCAAACTGTCGTCACCAAATTATGTAGAGTTTTGTATTACACGCGGTCGGTCGCCGTTATCTCGAAGATCGATACGTTACGGGTGCGACGCCGATCCTCGCAAACGCGTATGTATACAAGTAACGTCGCGACGTAAACGAGCGTATGTACATATGTATGTATGCACGGGTCTTATAACCCCCGCACTCGCTAACCGATCGTGCATGGATGAACGTTCAAAATTTTCTGAAAGCCGGTTCAGACAAATTGGTTATATCATCGTTCATGCGTTCCGCAAGAGATGCGCTATCGGCTATCCTATCCATCCCCCATGCGAGATTCCGGATTCCGGAAACGCTGAAGTCTATAGCGGGGAGCACACACTTCTGCACATTGCACAACGCATAATGCGTAAGGGTTGGTTTATAATAACTGTAACCGTTGATTTAAGCCGTAATTTTTAAGAAATTGACCAGTCACAGTCGATTATTCTTCTCACATTCGACTGTGATTGGTCAATTTCTTGAAGATTACGGCTTAAATCAACGGTTACGGCTATTATAAACCAACCCTAAGCATAAGAAAAGTGATTGGTCTATTTCCTTATGCACATGTGTATGGACCAATCAATTATCTTATGCTTACGCATTATGCGTTGTGCAGAAGTGTGTGCTCACCGCTTATCCCATCATCTACCGATAATGGAGGATTCACACCGCGTCCGGCGTTCGACCGATAATGCTGGGTCTAAATTGGGAATTGGGAATTGGGAATTGGGAATTGGGAATTGGGAATTGGGAATTGAGAATTGGGAATTGGGAATTGAGAATTGGGAATTGAGAATTGGGAATTGAAAATTGGGAATTGGGAATTGATTCAATTATCCTCAATTATCAATTCTCAATTCTCAGTGTCCCAGTCTCAGCGAGTTAGAAGGAGAAGGGAGTATACCCGGGTGACGTTTCTGAACGCAGCCCAGAAGAAATAATAGGCTTGTTCGCGTTGCTTGAAATCCCCAAACATTTTTGCACTTGAAATGAGATAAATATATATTCGGCTGTTGGAGAGAGAGAAAGCGAAAATGCTGAGTGCAAAAAGTGCAAGCAACGCGAACAGACCCAATGGACGCGTTCAGCAGGGGCGCAGGGCTGCGTTCCGAACGCAGCCCTGCATGTTTTGCCCGCAACCCGCAACAGAGGGACGCAGGGACGCACTGACGTCTTCTGTTTCTCTTAGTTCATGGTGGTGTCCGGTACGTTTTGCGGTGACGAATTCCCATATTTAATAATAAAAACTTAATAAATGTAATTGAATTTTCGCATAAATAACAAGAGCACGTTGTATAATGTTGTGTCAAGCTACTTTACGACTATTCGCTTCGTTATATTTTACTTAATTATCAACGATTTCAGCGGATTCTCGCAATCCGCCTCGTCTCTCATGTGGCGTTTAGCGTTCGCTACGTGACAATGAAACATGTGCACGATACAGTAAATCGTATATACACGTTCTTTATTCATTGCGTTAAAAGAAGAATACCTAGTTGTACACGTGTAGCGAAATTTCGCAAATTTTTCAACTATTGATGTTTGTCTAACTATTTCTGCCGTACATAACCTCAAAGTGCTTCGTTAAGTGACTTGACGTCATATGTGTGAACCGCGAACAGTTATTTTTCTCATTCTCTTCCTATTTCATCCCCTTTTTTGAATGCTTCATGCGTCGTTGATGCTTTCATTGTGCCGTTGTGTTATTAGAAAATGACGAGCAAAGCGAAAGCGCCCAAGACGAAAGAAGGCGCTCCGGAGGAAACGCCGCTGAGAAAGAGGCCCTTCAAGAGACACGGGCGTCTGTACGCGAAGGCAATTTTCACCGGTTACAAACGTGGATTGCGCAATCAACACGAGCATACTGCTCTGCTTAAAATCGAAGGAGCTGGCACAAAGAAGGACTCAGATTTCTACGTAGGAAAGCGATGCGTCTATGTATATAAAGTAAGGCTTGTTTGGTACAGATTGCCTAAGAAGGAAAAACAAATCGAGTTTATTTAGCTGACAAACATGTAAAAGAACTATGGAATTGTATCGCCAAAACTTCTTTGTTTTATTCTGATACCTTTATGAAATTTACAATAGGACTATCAGCTTATCATTGATTTAAATATACAGTTATTTGCTGAGATCATTCATAATTGATAAGTAACTCGCTTATATGAAATTATTCTAGGCTAAGAACAAGACGCCAGTACCTGGAAAGACTACGAAGAAAACAAAAGTTAGGGCCATCTGGGGCAAAGTCACTCGTCCCCATGGTGCGAGTGGGTCGGTGCGTGCTAAGTTTAAGAGGAATCTACCAGCCAAGGCTATGGGCCATCGCATCAGAATTGTAAGAAATTTACGTTGCGATTTTATGTAGATATTTGTTTCATTGAATTTACGCTCAATTACGAACTACCTGTCAAGCTTGACTATACAATTTTCTATGCGTTCTGTTCTGTAAATATACATATACATTATAAGAAATTTTAATCATACATATGTGAATACACAGAGTTTCATTCAGATTGTTTTATGTTACAGATGCTGTATCCCAGTCGGATATAAACTTGTCTTGTATAATATAAACAAATAAATCTACCATTTTGGTACTAAAATCTAACTGTTTTATGGATATAAAATATATCGTTAATTGAAAAATTATCCCGTTTATCTTAACATTGGTGTTGGATCTGTGAAATGTGGATCAAACTGCTAAATTAGGACTGAACAAACTTCACTAAATATTTTTCTTATGAGAACTATGCTATTTTGGTTCAAACTTTTTAAATGAATAAGAGGTAAAATTGAATAGTTTAGTGAAATTTGTTAGTTTTTTGTTTTTCATAATCGCTCGTTAAATGTGTGTGCGTGCGCATTATCTTAATTAGTTTATCGCCATTTATGTTACGGAACCTAACCTAACCTGACCAAATCTGATCTAACCTCAAAACGCGAATTGCCTCAAGCCGAGGAGCTTCGGGACGTCTTGAAAAAAGCATTTTCGCTGCAAAAAAGCAAAGAAGGGTTGCAGAACAATGAAAAATCACGCGACAAAAGCCCGCCGAGATCATTCACGCTGATTATGATCTCTCGGAGAGGAAGCCATTTTCATGCGGCCTATGCGTAGGTTTGAATAGAGTCTCGGATTTGCGTCAGTCGTGGTACTTGACTGTTTACAGATGGATTTCGTGCATCTCGGCGTATAACAGAAAAATTGTATCGTCCCAAAAAGGAATAGGGTGGTAAAAGGAAATAGGAGGAGGGAAGGAAGAAAAGTTTCTCCAGTTCTCTCACGGCTCACGATGTTGTATTCGCTACGTTTCTAAACGAATCTGTATTTATCTCTTAAACGTCAGCAAACGTGAAACCCCGACGATCGCGAACAATGTTCTGCTGTCTGAGAAACTGCTTCGACGGCCTTGGCTTTGCCGCAACTCAAACACCGAAACGGGAACGACACCCCATCGCTTTAGACACGACTCACATGGGTAACTGTCACCAGTGTCACCGTGCGCGATAAGCAATTAAGCATCGAGATTTGTCCTTTTCGAAATAATCTCTGTAAAGTCTTTCAATTAATTTCTGCAATTAAAGGTTTTGCTGTTTCTATAAAGCCACTATATTTATATTCCGATGTTCAACAATCGGTTTCTGAATACATGTTAGATTTTATGTTAAAGATAGAAGTTGATACATTACAACAGTAACATTCTATGACGACAAACGCTCCAGAAGTTGTCTATATGACGTCTGATAACATAGCATGTCTTTTAGACACTTGTCTCTAAATCTACTTGTGAATCTGAAATATTTTTTACATAATTTATTCAATTTGTACAAAGATGTTTTGACAGAAAAATGTAATTTGCAATTCCGGCACTGTTTTATGCAGGAAGTGAGGTAGTGATAGTGAAAAATGGTCTAAGAATATGTGGAAGCGGTGGTGCCTTGGCAAACGCCCCTCTTGTTCAAAGTAAAAGTTATTTTGAAGTGAAGATACAGCAGGGCGGTATATGGGGCATTGGACTAGCCAAGAGAGACACAGATCTCAATGTCGCAGTAGGAGGAAAGGACTCGGAAAGCTGGGCATTCAATTCCGATGGTATCATAAGGCACAACGAACAAGAACGTCACAAGTTAATCTTTCAAAATCCTATACAGGAAGGGGATGTCATTGTATGTATATGCTGTTTTTTTTTGTTTTTAAGATTTTTATTGCGATCTTGTTTGAATAATCTAAAATCTTTTCAGGGAGTATCCTACGATCATATAGAGTTGAATTTTTATTTGAACGGAGAATCTATGAATGCTCGAATTTTTTTAGGTGTAAAGGGACTGATTTATCCAGTGTTATACGGTGTTTATTGTTCTAGTGAATAATAAGTAACGTGTCATGTGTGACAATCGACTTTTACGTATAATCTGTATTGTTTTAACTTTCAGTGGATGATGGAGCCATCCTGGACTTAATTCCAGAAAACTTTATCCATACACCGCCAGCGGGTTTCGAGAAAATAATGCTGGAACAATCGTTGCTCTAGCAAAGTGATATGAACAAAAGCAAAATGCTCATTGTATTGTCAAAATTGACATTCCTCGTCCACTTCGAGTTTCGTTAAACATTGAGCCAAGTTAAACGTTAAGTTAAGAATTAATGATACAAACAGGGAGCTATGACAGTATAGTATTAAAAAGCAGTGTCATAAACGTTTGTCACAACAGTTACAGTTATGATAATATATTTAATCGAAAAGCGTGGAATAAACGACACCTAATGATGTGAGAATCTATTTTTCGATCTATTCTCTACAGAACGAAGATTCGTAAAATAAGTAGATTTTACATAACTAACTGAAAGAGAATTCTTTAGATTTATTAAAATTAAAAGGTTTACAACGTTAATCGTTCGAATGAGTTGGATTTAGTTCTATTCCAATCCGATGTCTATCTTACAATAACTATACATACCTTTGTTTGTATAATTGTATAATAATAGATGTAATCATAAATATGTGTGTACAATTTGTGTAATATATAATATATATATGTATATGTTTGTATATGTATGCATAATGATTGTATACATAATGATTTATTGAATCTTAAGTGACTAATGGTATGGTATATACACTGGCTTAAATAAGGTACCGACGGCTTTAGGCCTATTGTTCGCTTTATTAGGCTAGTGTCATGGCATCTCGTTAGCTATCTCTTTTCATAGTTCCTTTCTCTCGCTACAAGTATTGTATTAAACATTAAAGCTAATGTTTCAACCTTCCTAACATATCGAAAACTTGCGTCTCTTTTTACACATCATCAGTCGTACAAACGTTTGAACGATTCAATTGTTGTGTACACAAATAAATAGATTTTTTCAAATACATGTGTACTGAGATCATGCATATACGTCCAACTTACAAAATTTTAAAACGCAAAATTCTGCATTCTAAAATGAGCCGCACGCTATATAATCAAATAGGTATTTTCAATAGATCGTTTCCTTTATCTGATATTAAGAATCGATCACAGTCAGATAAACGCCCTCAATTATGATATGAAAATGATAACTAAATGGACAAACGTTAAAATAACTATTGGCGCTTATCGTTGATATAATGAGCTTTTTTTTTATCTAACGATGTATACATATAAAAAGTTTCTTACAATTGTTTGTGCTGCAAGCTTTCTCAATACTTGCTGAAACATATCAAATCTTTGGTCCTTAATATTAGTTCTAAACAATTATTAATATCAATAATGTCACACGCTTAACATTATGTACTTATGCTATATATATATAGAGGTCATTCGATTGAAACAATGTAATTTTTAAATTATAATATATTATTTGCCATAATATTGAAGTCTCTATTCTTATATTGAATGTAACATAACTATTTATTTTTAGCGGTTAATTTCTTTTAAATAGAGGATTTTTATGGCACTCAGTTTCCTAGATAACTTACTAGATACATATGTATTGTATTCATTCGAAAGACCGTCATTACATCTCCTCAAGAGAGCCTTTGTGATCTATTATTAACTAATTATTAGCTACATAACTCTAACAGCTGTATTATATTTATTTTATGACTGGATGATATGAAATATTTATAATGGTAACCCATCGCAGTCGCCTTATTGCACTTTCATTGCATATAGAGTTTCAGTACTTAATCATGTTAAAGTAGCATGACTAATTTTAATATATAAATAATGATCATCTAATGCATTATACTGTCGTTTAATTAAACTATGTAGGCCTGCGATAAAACGATTTAAATAATTTTATGAAATATATGTAAGAACTTCTCCGATATATATAATATATGATGTAATCATCTGAATGTTGAACACTTTTTAGAGCAAAGTAATATTATAATTAATGAACAGTGTAGCATTCTACAATTCTACATTATACAAATTAACTGAATATAGGGCCGTTAACGCTCACTCTCGAGCAATGTGCAAAGCAACGATCGAAAATGGATATATTCTTTTTTCCATTTTCAGATATTTCCATCGGAAACATACGTATACGATTAACATATGGTTTACCATAGTTAGCATATTTCATCACTTGAACAATACAAAACTTTTCCATAAAGCTAATGTGAACTTGTTTCAATTATGTTGCAAATAATTTGATTAAAAAATATATACTTTCAGATATATTTACAAAAGTATAATTTGATAGCTACGTATCTTTAGTTACAAAAACGTGCCAATGATATAAAAAATCGTATATGCCTAAAATATATCAAACATTGGAAAATTGTTATTGCCCCTGTTACTTGATTATTTTTAGATGATAATGTATAAATCATAAATTGCGATCTCGCACGTCCTCTTTATCTTTTAACCAAAACATGATTGCTTTAGTAATATAGATAGAATATTTGTGCAATAATTAGCAGTGTTTGTTGTATATGTTTGTATCTAGATCAATACATCGTAAATTCAATATAACAAATATAAAAAAAATTATTAATATCCCAATTATTTAACATTATGTTCCAAGCTGTGATCTTCCTGTAATTTTTTTTTTTTTTTTACAAAATGAGAAGTCTTGTTTTTTATTTGAGCCTAATAATATTATATGTCATGTTTAAGAGTAAATTTTACTTATTATCTTCGATTTAGATTAATTTATATACAAAAAATGTATCCGAGTTTCTATTAGAGATGGAATAGAAATTTTGCATTAAAAATATTTTTAGGAATTCAGAAACAAGATTTTATAAGTAATGATAAAAGATACAATTTATAAATAAAAATATAAAACGACAAAAATTAATGACATTCTCATTTTCGCTAAAATATATTATTTTTCTTATTTTTTTGACCGTAAAAAAATTACCCCTTGTATATAATATAGTGAGAGTTAAATTGTAATTATGTAATACATATGAGTTTAATTGTATCAACATTATATTATATAACAGCGTGTTATAACACTGTTTATATGAATTGAAACAGATGGAATAAAAACAAATATCTGTATAGAGCTCATACAAAAAAATATATAAATTAATAAACCGGCATAAAGATGTATGTACAAATTAATGTAGGAAAAAACATTTGGCGCATATGGCAATAATTTGCAGATAAGTCATAAATGTAAATAATTAGCAACTTCACGACTATCTGTATAATTATAAGCAAAGATATGTTACTTATATATGGAAGAACCTTTATAAAATTTACGAGTATTTCATGATAGACAATTTTTGCGACTATTAAGATTGACTTTCTTTATTCGAGATTTTCTTCTATTCCAAGTCAAATTGTCCTATTGTCCTGTGAACTAGAATTCTTCTCTTGTACTGCTGTCTTAATATCCACATTTTTCATGTGACTAAACGACCGAATTAGAAAGCGAACAAAAGACCGAGTACGCAACGAGTCTCATTCAGTGTATCTGTCATTAAAATAAAAGTGGATATTGAGAGGAAATCACTGAACAGAGAGAATGCTCGGTCCCAATGATCTTAGAATAGAGGAAATCAATTATTACACAATAATTTTTATGCATTTAACTGTTGTCAGGATACTGTCAGGTTCATCACATTAAGGTTCTTGAACTTCTCTTTGGTCTTATCCAAGTACATTTCTGTGCTTTTGGTAAATTTTACGGAGATAAATGGTGATTTATACATAAAGTGTATTCTGTTTCAAGGGCACTTCCCTAAGACGCTCAGATCCACAGTAATGCTTGGTATCGAATGCAAAGCGTCGAGAGGATTGCTTAATAATGTACTCACACATTATTCGTTATCCGTAGTATCTTCAATAACAGAATCCCAATTAAATTCTGTGGCACTTTGCCTTGATGGCAATTCACCAAGGTGTTGGAATCGTTGTACAAAATGTGGATCACGATCTCTAAGCCGTTTAAATCTTTGAAAAGCGAGATTCTTTGCGAATTCGTAGAGTTCTAGGTCCAGGCTGTTGAGTTTACGTACAGCATCCAATTGTTCTGCGCTGAGGGTTGCCATGGTAGCTCCACTAAGTGTAGCATTATGCTGCTCAAACGCAACCGCAAATCGCATTTTAAATGTTTCCTCGAAAGTGTACTGCCCCACCTGACATGTGAATTAAGTTTATCATTAATATACATATGAAATAAAATATGAGAGATATAATTAATTATCAATTTTGTGATATTTTCATAATTCTATAACTATCACTAGTTTATTTTTTTATATTTATAAATATTTTATTAAATATAATTTTAAATATAATAAATAAAATTTATTTTATATTATACATTATATAAATTCTTTTAATACAAGTATTGATTTAAAAACCTGTAATAGTATCGTTAATAATAGTGACTTGAATATTCTGACATAAATTACTGTATTATTATGCAAGTGAATGTTTCTCGTTATTAAGTCTATGAACAAGAGATCAAGGCTATCAACTTCAACTTGCCGATAATAACAAGTCATAAAATCAAAAAAAGATATCTATGATAGATACGTGATACTACAAAAAAACTTACATGACGTATATAAAAAAAAATACATTATCCAAATAAAAAAAGATGCTCCTGAAGCAAACAGCGTCACTTTATTTAAAAATGTTACTTTTTAAGCATAATATGATATTATATAAAATATAATATAGAATTAATTATAAAGAAGCAAACTTTTCTTAACATTTGTTGAATGTATTTAACATAGAACAGTCATGATAAAAAGCAAGATTTTAAGGACAGCAATGGCCCATAGTTTATGGAATAAGCTTATTGCTCCCAGATGTTATTGGAAGGGGAACTCTCATAAATATTTACGTTAAAACGTCTATTCTTAAGCAGTCAAGCTGCGAACGTGACGTATAAGAATAACAACTTTATATAGCTTACAATATTTGTAAAGAGATCAATATTTATCAGTCTGCTAAATTTGTAGTTGCTAAACTGCTTTCTATATTATTCTGCGTAGGAGCAGCTATATATCTCATATTTTACACTGTAATAATTTTGCGCAATCGATAAAAAGATGTTTTTTCATGACGAACACTGTACGAATGTAGCAAAAAATTATAATAGGCGCGATAAATTTCTAGTAACGGTAATAATGACGATAATAATAAAAATTAATTGCGTGTATATTATTTAAATTTGTCGCATACCTTTTGGTATTCAGTCAGCATGAAGAAAGGCATGAATTGTAAGTTGTGTTTAGCACTGGCCAACATTAAACGGTCTCGATCAGTTTTGCTGAGAGTGGAGTTATAACAGCCAACTATCGATAGATCTGCCAGCATTCTAGTTTGACGGTTTCTCGCCAAATTGTAAGGACATTCCATAAACTGCACAGATATAGCAATCTCATTTATTAGTTTCCTAAACTGTATCAATAGTTCTATTCTTCATCTTTTATCTATTCAAATTAATCTGTTTTCTTTCCTCATGTTGATAACAAGTCACAATGCGTTTATTATAGAAGAGGGCACGGCAAAGTTATCTAACAGGAAGTAGCCGTGTGAAATAAACACGAGTGCTTTTATGATTAGACCCAATTTTTATCTTAATGTCGTTGTAGATATAAAATGACTTATACTACGTTTACGCGTTACTTCTGTAGTAACTTACGATAATTTACTCCGCGTAAACGAGTGAATTACCGTAAGTTACTAAAGAAGTAACGCTCGCGTAAACGTAGTATTATATTGATAAGCTGTTATAATTCACATTAATAAGAAAAGTCAATATCAGGTCAAAATGAATATAACGCGAGAGAAATTATTACCTCTTCCAAGCTAACGCCTTTCCAATTCGGGCCATCGTAACACTGGGGTATATTTGCTTGAGTACCTCCACACCAGTGACGAGCACCTCTCCATGTAGCACCTCTCTGCACATGCCTGAACTCGGAGAGATACCTCGCAACGGGATCTCTTATGATAGTTACATAGAAGTAACGGCGTTTAATGCCTTCCCCTTCGATTTTATTGAGCTCCGTATCTACACAATTCGTCAATTCGGTCCAGTCCGCGTGTAGTCCACACTTCCAGCCGGTGGAATATCGCGAGAATAACCAATTTTCGTTACGATTTGGACGGAAACAGAAGCAACGCTTGCGTCGTCGTTGACATGAACACGGTCTCTGCAACTCTAGATCTCGCACCAGATGTTTACCAAATAGCGTGCCACCTTTAAACAAAATAAGGATTACGTTAGATATATTGCAACAGGTATTTTTTATTTTATTAAAATGAATTCTAATATATAAATTAATAGAAGATATGTTTATGTACGTTAATACATTCAGATTGGAATTGAAAATATTTGTCAATCAACAATTTTTATTATATATAGTAATGTCGTGTAATTTTTTATTGACTTTGTAAAAATAAAACCTATAGCAAACATAAACTGCGATAAGATGCATTTTAATAAAGGAAATTTTTTGAATACAAAGAGAACAAAGGTGCAGAGGATATGAGTATGCAGCATACCAAATACCTCTGCGTGCTTGAATTATTCTTTCTTTCTAAGATAGGGCCTGGGGGTTTGAACATGCCTGATGAATAATTCAAATATACAATGGCCAAGGGGAAGTGACATTGCTTTATCGCTTTATTTCTACTTAAGTATATACATATAAAGAAATTGTACAAAAAGAGATAATTGAACGTTTCTATTCTTGCAGATTTTATATTTATTTTATATCAATTTTTATGCTAAAATATTATGTAATGTTTAAGCAATAGCAATATGTATATTTTTGGTTCTGAACAATATACTGCATGTTATAAACATTTTGTAAAAAAGGCTAATACAATTGAAAATATAAATCTTACTGTAATCTAAATAAGAAATAATTCCTAAATAATTTCTAACAGATCTTATTATAATTCACAAGCAAATAAAGTATGAAATAAAAAGTAAGTTATAAAATAGAAAAATCTTTTACTAAACGAGAAATATTTTTTCTCTTCTAATAAAAATTAAAATTTTGCACGTGTTACAATTTCAATGAGACAGTTATATATAATTGGTGTTACTAAATTTTCCAAAACTCCAAGAAATAATAGGCCTGTTTGTGTTATAGCTGAACTTCATACGTACAGTTTATCTTTTCTCTTTTTTCTTCAACGTGAAAAGAAAAAAAGGAAATATGAACTGTACAAGAAGTTGAGCTAAAATAAAAATAGGCCTAACAATAACAATTAGAAAGAGGAAGATTTTCTGTTTCTTATGCCTGCAGACAATAAACACAAGGCGAGAAACACTCTCTTCGTGTACTTGCCTGTCTTTTGTATGTGGAGGAAGACCATGACGTCGTGAGCGTTGATATCAAACTGAAAAGTGTCGTTGGCAAAGACATCGTCGTAGCCCAGACTACCCTGGATGCTCTGCAGCTTGAAGGCGGGATGCACCGAGAGCAGGCCGTTCCTGTCGAGCTCGATGGACACGGAAGACAGCGCGGCGGAGCCGACGGCGGGTGGCCCGGCGGCGACGGACAAGCTCTCGGACAGCCTGATAGACTCCTTGATCTCGCGGTTTGTCAGGGCGCACACGTGATCCGGACAGAAGTAGCCTAGGTAGACGATCCCGGTCAGCGCGAGGAACAGGCATACCCCGACGACGCTACGCAGACGGTTCCTGCGCGGGTGCCGCGACTCCATCCTCGTCGTCGCGAACCTCCCGTCGCATATATTCTCTTCTCCTTCCTCCTCGTCCTCCTGCCCCTCCGACGCGACGAGCACCTCGAGCTCGCTAGTAGAAGCGTCTATCTCCGCATCGGCACCCGCTCGTCTGCCCATTATTATCGCCACCCATGTCTCGCGCTGCTAGGCACTGCTAGGCACACGCAGCTTTACTGCTCACCAGCCCTCGACGTGGGAGTCGTGGGACGACGACACATACCTATGTGACGACGACGCACTACCGCGTATCACCGCTGACCACTGCACACTGACACGATCCGGCTGTAAATACGCTCGCATCGAGCGCGTCAGCCATGACAGAAACAAACAAAAATTCGCTCCAAACCGTCCGACGGAGGATTGACCGGATTGACAAATTTAATCCGCCAAAGGATACAGCCACTATCTGGACGGCATGTAGAGGGGAATGAATAACCAGAAGAAATGTTTACACTTGATATCGATCGCGTTCCAAACTACATCGGAAAAGAACTATCGCGCTTCATACAAGCTTGAGCAGCAAGCGAATCGGCCAATCACAGTCGAGTATAGTCTCATTGCGCATAATGGCGGCCGAAGAATACGACAGCCAATCAAATTTTGGTCTGGAACATTGCGCCACATTCAAATGTAGCATTAGTCAAGGTCCGTGATGCAAACAAAATTAAAAAATTTGTAAATATAATACGAAAACTCATAAATTAATAAAAATATGTAATACATAATAAATTGATAATAAAAGAACAATTTCTACATTGATTAATAAGTAGTAAAGGAAGATTGAATACGGCGAATGAGGAATTGAAAAACATTATTAATGAGGAAGTATACAGAAATGATTTAACTTGTATTGCAAACTGTAAGAACAATTTTCCTGACACTATCGTATATATTTAAAATCGTCTTGAGTTTATCATAAGGTGCTATAGTGATAAAACAGCCCTTGCAGCGTCTTTAGGTGAACCTTTCTATAATTTAACATTTAAGATTGGACTTGTATATACCGTGAATACCGTTCTAAAGTTATAGTGATGTCTAATTTATAATACAAAAGAAAGTGTAAGAACGTATTGTGCCTTCTCGCATCTCGGACCAGTTTCTGATTGATCAAAGAAAATGACTACTGCGCATCCTTGGACTTGCTACACCTGTCTTCTTACATCATGTGAGTGCTACCATTTTAAAATAACTCGCGGCTTTAAAAATCTTATCGTTTATGTTTTTTCCCCCATGTTATGACCCTAAATTTACAAGTGCTCATTTTTTGCAACGATTGCGTTCTAAAAAAGAGGCATTTCCAATATTAATTTTCTAAGAAAAAAAAAAAAAAAACAGTATTTTATAAAATATGCAAATTTTAAGAAGTTCTGTGCGAAACTCTTTTATATTTAATATATTTTACAATTAAAAATAGAACAATATATTTAATGCAATTCGAATATATATAATTCTTTACAAATGTAAATTTTACAATTTTTTATAAATGCAATAAGCTTAACTCTTCCACTTAATATGTGGTAAACGCAAAGCGCTCTCGGCATAAAAATATCCTTCCGATTGAGGCTGTAATTTCGCTTTGTAATCCATCAGTATTGCACGATCCCCTTGTTGCACAAATATCTAGAAATGTGTAAATGCATAACTCTATGCTATATGATTATTTCCTTAATAACAATTTTTAATAAAAAAATATCTACATACATCAATTACTATTGTATGGCAAGATAGTTTTTTTGCCAATTCCAATCGCTTCTCTAGATTGTCGATGAACTTCAGATACTTTTCGAGAACGGCATGTGGCGCGTTGTATTTATACAATACTTTCAAAATATCCTCTGTATACAACTGCGTTTGTAATTTTGTGTTACCAAGTAATCCCTAAAACATGATTGATACAACATAATCCTGCTGGGATAGGATTAATCCTTACAAAATAAAACACGCTACCTTTGTTAAGAGTAAACGATCGATATCGTCCCACCCACCGCAGGCGGCTTTAACTTGTAAAGCGACTTTCTGATACAGTCTAGGAGAAATGTCATGGTCTCGAGAGAGCACTGTAGGTGACATCGTGACAAAATCTTTCGGCGTATTGCAATGATGTTTGCACGCATAACGCAGAGACTCCAGGACAGAGGAATTCAATGGGAGTTCCTCATCGTTCTTTTTCTGTTTGATCGCCATTTGCCATTCTAACGATTTACGATATAAATAAATATATTTTTTTTTTTACAGTGGCACAAGGGAAATTATAAACGTACCCAGCAACTTAATATAAGACTCCAGAAACGTAGTTTCTTTGCAGTCAGGTAACATGGTAAAAAGTGCCTTGTAACAATTTTGAAGTTTTTGCATTAGCCTATTTGGATCTTTTGTGTTTTTTATAATAATATGCAGGTTCTTCATCTGTAATCAACCATAGCAAATGAAATTTGCGACTTAAATCGCGTGACATCCGCAGTAACACTTACAGCAGCAGTTGAGGAATGGCCCAGCATCCTGTAAAAATATCAAGCATGAAAGAGATACAAAAAATAAATCATTAATTATATACAAATTATATACAAAAATCACATACGTCAAAATATCAGTTATTTCACTTGAATGTAGCCTTATAAACAGATAATGTATATACACGTTTACCGCATCTGGCCTCTCTGTTAATAGTCTTTGCACTAATGATCGTTTTAAAGTTTTCGTAAGAAATAAAATTATCTGCAATATTAATCAAACGTCAACAAGATCCATAATTTTCATTAGCTTGACAGCTAATACATTGGATCTTATCTATATATAAGTAAGTTCGTACTATCAAAATAGCATTTCCATCTCCGTTTAAGATAGCAGCGTCTAATAGGGCAGTTTTGCTAGCGAGAGACTTGTATCGTTCTAACGAATATGATTGACCGAGCAATATCTGTCTCAAGGTGATATCTGGCTGGACAACAGCCAGTTCTGGATGTTTAATCTCTGCTTTTGGATGAGCTTTCTCCGGTTTGTTATCTGCGTCTAAAACTACAAGATATTCGAAAAGATTTCACATTTTAAAGTTATATCATTGGATATCGGAAGATTCTCAAGATATATATTTATATTCTTGGCATACTGCGTGAAAGCGTCCTGTCAGATATAATTGAAAGCAGTGGTTTCGTAGTTTGAAAATCAGCGGTAGACTGAAGGCCACTTTCGGAACTCGACGCATTGAGAATTCCTGTCCACAGTTTGTCGCTCCTTAATTGATCCACCTGTAATTTGATTCTCAGATATTTGCCGCCCGTAGAACTCGCTATTTACAATTCGTAGCAATCATAACCTCGCTCTCGAAGCAGAACGACCGCGTCTCGCTGCTGTACCAGAAATCATCCTCGTCTTTTGCGGTATTCATCTCACATTTCGGGATATCTATCTAACTTTGAACTACATTCACTAACCTAGACCTTAATTGACAATGGACGAAGCAAAATATTTTTCTGACGTTTCTCATGACGCCAATAAAAGACGTCGATAATTGTTTTCATTCGGATGACATATACCTACGCTAGACCAACCTAAACCAGAGAGAAACCTGAGAGAGGCCATCCCGGCCTTTTTCGTGTGTTGCTATGTTGCATAGAGTTCCTATAATATAGGAACAATTTTGACCGCATATAAAGCTAAGTCTAATCAACCGAATTTAAAAGAATTATATATGAAATAGGGGTAGAAAAGACTGAAAAATATAATAAAATTAGAAATAGATAGATATCTCCAAATTTGCGGAAGTTAATATGTTCAGAGTGTTCTAAAATGTCGAAGTATTATTGCATTAAAATCGCATGTCCGTACGTATATATGTGTATGTGCAGATTTGATGTCCGTGTTTACTCTACTTCCGCAAATTTGAAGATATCGATCTATTTCTAATTTTATTATATTTCTCAGTCTTTTCTACCTCTATTTCATATATAACTTTTGAAGATTTGGTTGATTAGACCCAGCTTTATACGCGATCAAAGATCCATATATATATAAGGGGTAAAAACCATAGTGATGTAAGTTATAATTAAGAAGCCATTTCGGCTATATTGCATTAATTTTACGACGTTGTTGCAAAATAGTCGAAATGTTTCTTGACCTTTCTCGCTTAATAGAAATGTAATTGCTAAAAGGAATTAAAAATTATTCTCTACCTTTTTCTTTTTTTTTTTTTTAACGTGGTGGAAATCTTCGAAAGACTCCCCCGCCCTGAGGAAGGGAGGGAGAGTGCCGGATTCTACGCGCACGCGTACCACCGTTACGAGGGGCGCTTCAGAGGACCGAAATCCCCTAAGCCTCCCTCAGCGTGGCGTCGCGCGCCCATAGCCTACCGACTAAACCACCACGAGCGACCCTAACACCGCGACTTCCTAAATGCCCTGACTTAATTAATTTATATATATATATATATATATATATATATATATATATATATATATGTAAGCGCGGCGCGTGGCATGATGGGTCTCCCGCTGGCGGCGTTTCCTCAGAAGACCGATAAACGCGACGCGGACGCGATTTCCTAAACGACCGACTTAATTTATTTAAGCGCGGCGCGTGGCATGATGGGTCTCCCGCTGGCGGCGTTCCTTCAGAAGACCGGTAAACGCGACGCGGCATGAGGGGTCTCCCGCTGGC
>NW_020213188.1:669547-671953 GCF_003070985.1 Temnothorax curvispinosus | reverse complement strand
TTAATTTATATAAGCGCGGCGCGTGGCATGATGGGTCTCCCGCTAGCGGCGTTCTCGCAGAAGACCGGTAAACGTCTTACAAACTACAGAGCTGAAAGAACTAATTTGTTTTTTGCACATCGATACGCCTGCGGTCAGAATAATATGCACTAGATACTAGTGCATCAATTCAATATCAAGTATCTTTTTATACTTTTCTGAAGCATGTCAAAAGCGCCGAAATCACTAAATGAAACAAACTGATCAGGAAAAAAATGCGAAAATCAGTATAATATTTACAGCTAAATGGATTTAATCAACTGTTGATATGACCGCAGGTAATGGACAAATAATAGATGTAATAGATGTAAGTTCAAAATTAACTATGAATGTGATCTGAAGCACTGCTTATGGACTCGACGGAAACATGTTCGAAGATTCATGTTTCAGCGAATTTGGCAAAAGAATGTTAGAAGATAATTATAATCGCGGCTATAAGATGCTCCACATGTTCTTCCTTCAAACGCAATTAGTTTACTTAAACTAAAAATGTTCGATAAAGATGCCACCGATCTTCTGCGCAAAATTTTCTCGTTGATAATGACGAGGCGCATAAAGTCTGGCGAGAAGAGAAACGACCTCACCAATATTCTGATCGAGCTCAAGAGGAACAGTAGTTATGAAGAAAGGATTGAAGACTTTAGTAAGCGAAATAATTACGTTTACTTTATTTATACTTATATATAAGTTTATATATAAGTATAAATATAGATGTGTAACATAACGGCTTACGGTGACAAAATCAGAGTAACCGTCAAGTTTGATTAATAATAATGGTAATCAAATTTAATTGCGATAAGTATCGAGAGCTTTCAAAACTCTAAAGATGTATTAAATTTCAGCATTCGATGACGATGATCTTTTGGCACAAGCAGCTAGTTTCTTCTTATTTGGTTTTGAAACCTGTTCAACGACTACGGCCTTTGCGTTGTATCAACTCGCGGTTCAACCTGAGATTCAAAAAACTTTGCGAAAAGAACTTCTCAAATCACTCGAGAAATCTAATGGAAAATTACATTATGACATGGTATGTGACTATCATCCACTATTTTCCTCTCGTAAATTTTTTATTTTATTTTTACAAATTATTTTTAGTAATATATATATTTTTAAATATAATTTTATACATATTTATAATTTATAATGCAAAGACAATATATTTTAAGTCAGAGAAAGTGAACTAAAATCTATCTATCTCGATATGGTGGTATCAGAAACTTTGAGAATGTACCCGCCATTGGGGTTCCTAAATCGCATAGCTATGAAAAAGTATAAAGTGCCGGAGTACGATCTTGTAATTGAGGAGGATATACCGGTTTACATCTCAATACTTGGCCTACACTATGATTCGGAATATTTCCCCAATCCCGATATATTCGATCCAGAGCGATTTAAGAAAAGGAACAAACGTGAGAGACCGTCAGGCGTCTATTTACCATTTGGAGGAGGCTCACATGAATGTATAGATAAGAAAATCAATTTTAATATAGCTCTTTATATATTAAGATAGTAATATACATTTCTTTAGTTCTTCTTCGTTAAAATAATATAGAATATTATACTGTTATATGTTCTGTAGGTCAACGCTTCGGGCTTTTACAAATAAAGTTAGCACTGCTTATGATCTTGAGCAAATACGAAGTGGAATCGTGCGAGAAAACTTCGGTAAAAATTGATCCAAGGGTACTCATGACATTGCCGTTAAACAATGTATTATATCTCAGTGTCCGAAAACTTAATACTAATGCTATTTAAAATAAATGAAATAAATAACGTGAGATCCAAGAAAAAGAAACTTTTCCCACAATTATAATTAATAAATAATCGCGTTGTTATAAATAATATATGCAAATATTTATAAACTTTTATATTGATATAAATATATCTCATTATATTTTTCATTTTCTACCAAAATTATTTTTAATATATTCATATATATTACTGCATGTAAAATTGAATATATAATTGTATTTATACGATCAATTCTAAAATAATTTAAAAAGTTCAGCGTTTCTCGACAAAATATTTAGAATCTCACGTCACATATTACTTGACCGGTATAAAGCCACGTTCTCAATCAAAAATAGATGGATAGGTTACAAAAAATTATGGTAAAATCAATGCTTCATTGAAATAAATTTTAGTTAATTAATTAAAAACAATTATCATGTTTTCTATAAAATAACTTGCATAATAAGACCAACATATTTCTTGTCCTTTTTATACATATGTATTTATATTTATGCATATTCTACGCTTTTCTTTATGCATACCGATATTCTAAATATATCTATTTGTTGCTTCCTTGCATCGATTTATATAATATTTAATCTTGGCTAAACATGTGGAAAGGAACAAATAAAGGGT